>NC_044508.1:1031996-1034496 GCF_902362185.1 Chanos chanos | reverse complement strand
ACAGGTCCTAAACACACACACACACAGACACCATACAGGTCCTAAACACACACACACACAGACACCAGTTCACTTCAGAAAGTCTGTGCCCGTCACCCCTTTCAGTCAGACTTGTTTTTTTTTTCCTTTTCTCTTGTTCAGATATCAAATGCGTTGCCCTGCCAAAGTGTGCCTCTTTCTTGCCTTTGTGCTGAGAGTAAAAGCTTTCATTAAGGACTGTGAGAAGAGGATGAGTTCTCGTCAGCTGCCCTCTCCCCTTATGCAGATGGCGTTTCAAATTCACATTGACACGACTACAAAGCACCCATCAAACTGAACACACAGCCATTAGAGCTGCCCCGCTCCATATAATTAATATCTAACTATGGATGAGTAGGCCATTGTTTAACCTTTCCACTGTGAAACACTTAGGGCGAAGGGTGTTGAGCAGGTCAGAGTGCGGGCATGTACTTCAGCAGGGGGCTTATGAAAGCCTGACTCTGTCTGTGTGTGTGTGTGTGTGTGTGTGTGTGTGTGTTTTACAGGAATGTGATTTATCAGCAGAGTCGAGAGAGCTTTCAGGATGAATGTACCAAAGAGCTTGTCGGCAGCATCGTCATCACTCGCTATAACAACCGTACGTATCGCATCGACGACATCGAGTGGACCAAGTCGCCCAAAGACACCTTCACCATGGCCGACGGCACCCAGACCTCCTTCACTGACTACTACAGGTTTAAGGGAGTCACACACACACACACACACACACTGTGACACTGTAACCATTCAAACACTGGAACCAAATACACACTGCAACACTGGAACCAAATACACACTGCAACGCTGTAACCAGTCACACACTGGAACACTGGAAGCAGTCACACACTGGAACACTGGAACCAGTCACACACTGGAACCAATAACACACTGGAACACTGGAACCAATAACACACTGGAACACTGGAACCAAATACACACTGGAACACACTGGAACCAAATACACACTGGAACACTGGAACCAATAACACACAGGAACACTGGAACCAGTAACACACTGCAACACTGCAACCAATAATACACTGCAATATTGCAGCCTGTCAGACACACTGTAACACTGGAACCAAACATTCAGTGCAGTATTACAGCCAGTCACACACACTGCAACCAGCCCTCTGTGTTCTGCTCTCTGAACTTGTGCTACACAAATGCAGAGCTTGGCTTCTGTCGACGGAGAGCTGGAAAAACCAAGCCCTGCATTTAGGGTCAGACATAGCGAAGGCATGTCAACAGATTCTCACTGTTCACCCACTGTGCACAACCTGAGAGAGGCAGTGTGATGCAGTGGTGTGCTTTACAGCCCTGTCTGGGCTCTTTTACTGTCATGGCCAATCTTCATTTGGCTTAAAGAACAACCAGTTGACAAAAAGCAAAGCGCTGTGAATGTTGTGCAAACAGAAAACCTGTCTGTATTTTCTCTGACCTTCAGAAAAAACTACGGCATCACGGTAAAGGAGCTGGACCAGCCTTTACTCGTCCATCGGCCAAAGGAGCGATCGAAACCAGGACAAAAGGTAACGAGGCCGGCGGTGTGTCGTTCTCCAGCGCTGAGGAAACAGTGCCACCTACTGATGTAGAGGGGGTTTGACACCAGATATAATCAGCCAAGATGATTTGACTCCACAGTGCTGGATGTGCTGTAACTGAGGAGTCGTTGACTGGGAGATGTTTTAGTCACTGTGTCATATGGTGTTTTAGTCACTGTGTTATGGTGTTTTAGTCACTGTGTCATATGGTGTTCTACGCAGGTCATAACGGGAGAGATTCTCCTTCTTCCTGAGCTCTCTTTCATGACCGGAATACCGGAAAAAATGAGGAAGGATTTCCGAGCCATGAAGGTATAAATTCCTCACAGCGACAGGAAATATTTGGGTAAAGTCTTGGAAAAAATGTTAGAATGTCATGTTGAGATGTGTCTGTGTTACATTCCAGCGTGTTCACTTTTCTGACTCGGTCATACTGGGTGGAACAGTCTCACCAGTGTAACACACTGTGTCTGTGCCCCCCTGTGAATCTCCCTCTAGCTTGTTTTGGTTACCGGGTTATTTGAGTTATTGGGAATGTGTAATTATTGATCAGTCGTTTATATGTTCCTCTGTATCTCCCGTCCCAGGACCTGACAATGCACATTAACGTGAGTGGAGAACAGCACACCCACTCTCTCAGACAGCTTCTGCAGAACATCCAGTCCACTCCGGACGCCCTGACAGAACTCAGCCGCTGGGGACTGGACCTCAGCACTGAAATCCCGCTGGTCTGAGTCTAAGTTCTGCACACGAATACCGACTCACACACTCTCCTGTTCTCTAAAGATTACACACTGAATATCAGATAGAACCCAGTCATGTCAGTGCTGTGTTCACCTCCTGTCAGTCAAGCTCCAGTTCTACAGTTCCACCCCCTGTGGCTGTGGCAGAATGATAAACTCAGACACTGAACCGTGTGTTTAAATGACCTGCTTAGA
>NC_044508.1:1011996-1026996 GCF_902362185.1 Chanos chanos | reverse complement strand
AGTATTACAGACACATTAAACACTGACCCAGCAGTATTACAGACACATTAAACACTGACCTAGCAGTATTACAGACACATTAAACACTGACCCAGCAGTATTACAGACACAGGAAACACTGACCCAGCAGTATTACAGACACATCAAACACTGACCTAGCAGTATTACTGACACATTAAACACTGACCCAGCAATATTACAGACACATTAAACACTGACCTAGCAGTATTACAGACACATTAAACACTGACCTAGCAGTATTACAGACACATTAAACACTGACCCAGCAGTATTACAGACACAGGAAACACTGACCCAGCAGTATTACAGACACAGGAAACACTGACCTAGCAGTATTACAAACACAGGAAACACTGACCTAGCAGTATTACAGACACATCAAACACTGATCTAGTATTACAGACACATCAAACACTGACCTAGCAGTATTACAGACACATCAAACACTGACCTAGCAGTATTACAGACACATTAAACACTGACCCAGCAGTATTACAGACACAGGAAACACTGACCCAGCAGTATTACAGACACATCAAACACTGACCTAGCAGTATTACAGACACATTAAACACTGACCCAGCAATATTACAGACACATTAAACACTGACCTAGCAGTATTACAGACACAGGAAACACTGACCCAGCAGTATTACAGACACATCAAACACTGACCTAGCAGTATTACTGACACATTAAACACTGACCCAGCAATATTACAGACACATTAAACACTGACCTAGCAGTATTACAGACACAGGAAACACTGACCCAGCAGTATTACAGACATATCAAACACTGACCTAGCAGTATTACAGACACATTAAACACTGACCCAGCAGTATTACAGACACAGGAAACACTGACCCAGCAGTATTACAGACACATCAAACACTGACCTACCAGTATTACAGACACAGGAAACACTGACCCAGCAGTATTACAGACACATCAAACACTGACCTAGCAGTATTACTGACACATTAAACACTGACCTAGCAGTATTACAGACACATTAAACACTGACCTAGCAGTATTACAGACACATTAAACACTGACTTAGCAGTATTACAGACACAGGAAACACTGACCCAGCAGTATTACAGACACAGGAAACACTGACCCAGCAGTATTACAGACACAAGAAACACTGACCTAGCAGTATTACAAACACAGGAAACACTGACCTAGCAGTATTACAGACACATCAAACACTGATCTAGTATTACAGACACATCAAACACTGACCCAGCAGTATTACAGACACATTAAACACTGACCCAGCAGTATTACAGACACATTAAACACTGACCCAGCAGTATTACAGACACATCAAACACTGACCTAACAGTATTACAGACATATCAAACACTGACCTAGCAGTATTACAGACACATTAAATACTGGCCTAGCAGTATTACAGACACATCAAACACTGACCCAGCAGTATTACAGACACATCAAACACTGACCCAGCAGTATTACAGACACATTAAACACTGACCCAGCAGTATTACAGACACATCAAACACTGACCCAGCAGTATTACAGACACATTAAATACTGGCCTAGCAGTATTACAGACACAGGAAACACTGACCTAGCAGTATTACAGACACAGGAAACACTGACCTAGCAGTATTACAGACACAGGAAACACTGACCCAGCAGTATTACAGACACAGGAAACACTGACCTAGCAGTATTACAGACACAGGAAACACTGACCCAGCAGTATTACAGACACATTAAACACTGACCCAGCAGTATTACAGACACATCAAACACTGACCCAGCAGTATTACAGACACATTAAATACTGGCCTAGCAGTATTACAGACACAGGAAACACTGACCTAGCAGTATTACAGACACATTAAACACTGACCCAGCAGTATTACAGACACAGGAAACACTGACCTAGCAGTATTACAGACACATTAAACACTGACCCAGCAGTATTACAGACACAGGAAACACTGACCCAGCAGTATTACAGACACATTAAACACTGACCCAGCAGTATTACAGACACATTAAACACTGACCCAGCAGTATTACAGACACATCAAACACTGACCCAGCAGTATTACAGACACACTAAACACTGACCTAGCAGTATTACAGACACATTAAACACTGACCCAGCAGTATTACAGACACAGGAAACACTGACCCAGCAGTATTACAGACACAGGAAACACTGACCTAGCAGTATTACAGACACATTAAACACTGACCTAGCAGTATTACAGACACATTAAACACTGACCCAGCAGTATTACAGACACATTAAACACTGACCTAGCAGTATTACAGACACAGGAAACACTGACCCAGCAGTATTACAGACACATTAAACACTGACCCAGCAGTATTACAGACACATTAAACACTGACCCAGCAGTATTACAGACACATTAAACACTGACCCAGCAGTATTACAGACACATTAAACACTGACCCAGCAGTATTACAGACACATTAAACACTGACCCAGCAGTATTACAGACACATCAAACACTGACCTAACAGTATTACAGACATATCAAACACTGACCTAGCAGTATTACAGACACATTAAACACTGACCCAGCAGTATTACAGACACAGGAAACACTGACCCAGCAGTATTACAGACACAGGAAACACTGACCTAGCAGTATTACAGACACAGGAAACACTGACCCAGCAGTATTACAGACACATTAAACACTGACCCAGCAGTATTACAGACACATCAAACACTGACCCAGCAGTATTACAGACACATTAAATACTGGCCTAGCAGTATTACAGACACAGGAAACACTGACCTAGCAGTATTACAGACACATTAAACACTGACCCAGCAGTATTACAGACACAGGAAACACTGACCTAGCAGTATTACAGACACATTAAACACTGACCCAGCAGTATTACAGACACAGGAAACACTGACCCAGCAGTATTACAGACACATTAAACACTGACCCAGCAGTATTACAGACACATTAAACACTGACCCAGCAGTATTACAGACACATCAAACACTGACCTAGCAGTATTACAGACACATTAAACACTGACCTAGCAGTATTACAGACACATTAAACACTGACCTAGCAGTATTACAGACACATTAAACACTGACCCAGCAGTATTACAGACACATTAAACACTGACCCAGCAGTATTACAGACACATTAAATACTGACCCAGCAGTATTACAGACACACTAAACACTGACCTAGCAGTATTACAGACACATTAAACACTGACCCAGCAGTATTACAGACACAGGAAACACTGACCCAGCAGTATTACAGACACAGGAAACACTGACCTAGCAGTATTACAGACACATTAAACACTGACCTAGCAGTATTACAGACACATTAAACACTGACCCAGCAGTATTACAGACACATTAAACACTGACCTAGCAGTATTACAGACACAGGAAACACTGACCCAGCAGTATTACAGACACAGGAAACACTGACCTAGCAGTATTACAGACACATTAAACACTGACCCAGCAGTATTACAGACACATTAAACACTGACCCAGCAGTATTACAGACACATCAAACACTGACCCAGCAGTATTACAGACACATTAAACACTGACCCAGCAGTATTACAGACACATTAAACACTGACCCAGCAGTATTACAGACACATTAAACACTGACCTAGCAGTATTACAGACACATTAAACACTGACCTAGCAGTATTACAGACACATTGTGCCACAGCAGATTGGTATTGGAGAGACTTTTCCTCTACGTGTTTCACTGTGACGTCCTATAATGCTCAAGATAACATTCGCAGACACAGCGTGACTTTTTTATGTCATAACAGTAAATAGTGCACAGGATGGACCGAGTATCCGATCGATGCCGTGTGGAGGAGATACAGTGTTTGGCAGATTCTGTTCCGTATGCGTGAGCTGCATGGGTTTCCATAGAGACTGGTGCGAGATAAGCTCTCTGACTGACTGCTGTGATGGGTCACTGTGTCGAGTGTGTGACTGTTGGCTGCTCTGTTGTGACAGAAACATCTGATGGTGATCGGCGTGGATGTTCATCACGACACCAGTAAGAAGAGCAGATCAGTCATGGGATTCGTGGCCAGTCTGAACAGGTGACGTACCTGCTCTCAGCTTTTTCACCCCAGTGGCTCCAGTCCTCACCTCCAGGCAAATGTGTAAGCCCAGTTAGTCATCCAGCGGCAAATCTTAAGACCTTAAGCTGCTGAATTCAGCCTACCTCATTCAACACAAAGGTCGTTTTTACAGTCTGTTAGCTCAGACGGTCCTGATCATATGGAAAGATTTGGACCCGTTGACATCTTTCTTTTACGTGATGTAATCACACACCTATTCTTTTTTTCCTTTATGGGAGCCAAGTGTGTACGTGTAAGGAAAGGTTCTTTCCCAAGAGAGTTAAAATGTCCCCTCTCCTCTCCTCTCCTCTCCTCCCCTCTCCTCTCCTCTCCTCTCCTCTCCTCTCCTCTCCTCTCCTCTCCTCTCCTCTCCTCTCCTCTCCTCTCCTCTCCTCTCTCTCCCCCTCACATTCCCGTGAACTCTGTCTCACGTCTCAGTCTCTTGACACGATGGTATTCCCGTGTCACGTTCCAAATGCCCAGCGAGGAGATCATTAATGGATTCAGAGTCTGTCTGCTGGCCGCTCTGCAGAAGTACTATGAGGTAAACGTTCTCTCACACACACGCACACACACACGCAGACACACAGGTCACGGACAGTAACCAGGTCACAGATACAGTGACCTCGCTCTGTGTTTGAGATTTACTGTTCAACCCATTTTGTTCCATTACATCTCTCACACTTAAAAAGACTTTGTCATCGTTATGAGAGCCAGACTTTGAGCCCAGTCCAGACTGCATGAGGCCACATAGCTCTACCCTGTGATTTACCTGTGATCTGCTGACAGCCCCATTGTTGAGCCATAATGGTGTTTGGTCCTAACATGCTGCATTTCCACATACATTTTCCCAATGTGCACATTGACATTTATCCATTTATCAGACACTTTGATCCAAAGCCCCGTCCCAGACAGGGTAGGCAGTCATGAAGGTGCTGACTGTGACATCCCTGTGAGTGCCAGTGCTCACAGTCTGTGAGAGGGCTGGGTGGCAGCGTTCACTCCCCACTGCAGTGCCTTCCTGTGTGAGACAGAGCACTTTCCATACAGGACAGTGATGCTACTGGTCAGAATAGTCCCCCTGACACGTCAGTTAGGATACATCCACACAGCAGAGCAAATACTCGCACTTCAGCACTGTAGCCACGGCAACACAGAGAGAGCCCTGGGTGTTTTAATGGAAATGCATGGCTGGAGAGGGGCTGTCATTTAAGAGGAAAGCAGAGGGGTTTAGTGAAACGGGATCTGCTGGATTCCTGCAGGTGAACCACAGCTTCCCCGAGAAGATTGTGATCTACCGAGATGGCGTGTCGGATGGCCAGCTGAAAACGGTGGAGCAGTACGAGATTCCTCAGGTTTTAAAGTGTTTCGAGACCTTCCCAAACTACGAGCCCAAACTGACTTTCATCGTGGTTCAGAAACGGATCAGCACCACCCTCTACTCGTACATGGGCGAGCGATTCGGAACCCCTCCGCCTGGGACGGTTCTGGATCACACCGTCACCCACAGGGACTGGTTAGTCACATCCACTCAACTTTGTCATCCCAGTTGTATATACTGGCATAGAAATGAGATAATATTTCTCCTGTGCCTCAAAGCAGCATAAAACAACTGCAGACAGCCAGTAAACAACAACAACAATAATAACAGCAGCAGGACATAGGTGTGGCACAGCATTATAATACAGTAATTTCAATAAAGTAAGTACTGTGAACAGACAGGACAGAGTTGAGTGAGTGAACAGCTGTAAAGATAATGTGCGTGGTAAAGGTAAATGCACAGTAAATAATCAGTAAACATACTGGAAAGTGAGAATGATGAGTGTAAAGTACACGGCATAAGAGTGAGGGTCTGTAGAGCCATCCAGGCGGTGGGGCAACTGCATGTCAGAGGTGGGTTGACATTAGTAAACAGGTAGACTGCCAAAAGTAGACAGGTAGACTGCCAAAAGTGAACAGGTAGACTGCCAAAAGTGAACAGGTAGACTGCCAAAAGTAGACAGGTAGACTGGCAAAAGTAGACAGACTGTCATAAGTGAACAGGTAGACTGCCAAAAGTAGACAGACTGTCATAAGTGAACAGGTAGACTGCCAAAAGTAGACAGGTAGACTGCCAAAGGTAGACAGACTGCCAAAAGTAGACAGGTAGACTGTCATAAGTAGACAGGGAGATCGTCATAAGTGAACAGGTAGACTGTCATAAGCAGGCACTGTGGGAACAGTGCAGAGAAAAAGAAAAGTTTCTGTTAAATTTGGGACGGGCTACAGGATTATGTGGGGTCACAAGGTCTCCGCAATGACAGAAAATCAAATTTGTTCTGTGTTGATAGTCTTAAATCAGGGGTGCATAACCAAGGGCTACACAAGCCCTACTGTACGTGTGTGTCCTCCAACCACTATATGTCTCTGATTGGCTGAGTGACACACACCCCTGTGTGACAGGTGGAGCTCAGTCTCTGATTGGCTGAGTAACACATACCCCTGTGTGACAGGTAGAGCTCAGTCTCTGATTGGCTGAGTAACACATACCCCTGTGTGACAGGTAGAGCTCAGTCTCTGATTGGCTGAGTAACACATACCCCTGTGTGACAGGTAGAGCTCAGTCTCTGATTGGCTGAGTAACACACACACCCCTGTGTGACAGGTGGAGCTCAGTCTCTGATTATGTGTGTGGGGACAATAAGGAGCAGGATCTGTCATAGTTTCACTCTGTGGCTGATAGAAAAACATCTCTGTGTCTTTTCCTGTTTCTCAGGGTGGATTTTTACCTGATGGCTCATCAGATCCGACAGGGCTGCGGCCTTCCCACCCACTACATCTCCATCTACAACACAGCCAACCTGTCCCCAGACCACCTGCAGAGGTACTGACACAGAACGCACAAAACCTGGCAGAATCAGCGTCATGATCACCTGTCCTGTGGTTTGTGAAATTAAATGAATTTTAATTCATGTTCTCACCCTCCCGACAGGCTGACGTTTAAGATGTGTCACCTGTACTGGAACTGGCCCGGTACAATCCGTGTTCCCGCGCCGTGCAAGTATGCCCACAAACTGGCCTTCCTGTCAGGCCAGTACCTCCACTCCGAGCCAGCCATTCAGCTCTCTGACAAGCTCTACTTCCTCTGAGACGGGCCCGGACCACATAGCCACCACGGCCCTGGTCCAGAACCCTCTGACTGTCTGCAGAGTGTGTGTACAAGGTCAAAGGTCAAAGTCATGTTGAATCAGGAGCGGAATTATGTCTTTGTTTATTTTTCGGATTGGTTCATGTCTGTGTGTCTGAATACTTCAGGCTGTGGAGTTTCAGCCCTGCAGAGAGAAACACAGACCAGAACGTCTAGAGAAACACACAGTCTACTGAAAATAACACAGATAGAAAACCTGAACACACAAACACACACATTATGAAGACAATGACTGACTGAGCAGAATCAGAGAGGGGCCTCTGTTCTTGGTTTGTTTTGTTTGTTTTTATGCAATCACTCTAGGAAATTGTGATGTTTTTGTGGCTTTATTTTAATACAGTGAGCCTAGGAAATTATTGTTTGTTTGTTTGTATGTTTTTGAGCTACTGAAGACTGTCTGCCAGTAAAGTGTGTTTCTGTTTGATTTAACCACATATATTTCAGTTAAGTAACTGAAAGGAGTAATTGGAGGGGGGCTTTTTGTTTGTTTTTTTGTTTTTTTCCAGTTGTTCCTGCATACATCTGACAGTTCTGTACTAACCCTAGAAGTTGTCTTTTGTGGTTATAGTTTGTTCTGTGCTCTACAGAAAACTGGAGTTCAAAATAAAACACATTTACCTGTATGCTTTTAATACTGTAAATGTTTTAATTTTCGGTGTCAAATACTGCAAGGTCATGGATAAAAGGCAGGAGACAGTCACGTGGGCGCTCAAAGTCATCGCGCCTTTAGTTTTGAACCAGAGCAGATTCACACAGGCCTTAATGAGCGTCCCATTCGTCTGAATGTGCCGTCGGCCCTGCAGTGACATCTTTGCCTGCTTTCAGAAATGTGTAACTGTTCTTTTGGTGGGAGGGCAAGCATATGAACAGTTGATTAATTAAACAATTAGAGAGACCGTGTTATCGTATCCGTAATTTGCCCACTCCCGAGTGAGCGCGCGGTTCTCTAGCCATGTTCAACTGCTCAGCCCTGCCATACCATTACGTAACAGCAGGTGGCAGTCTTCGCTAAAGACCCGTGTTTAAGGCAGCACAACGAAACACAGGTGTCCAGCAGTTTTGGGTATTTATCTAACGGCATGATTCACAGCGTGAAATGTGCAAAGTCACAGAGTTCACAGTACGTTTTATATGTCACCACATCAACCGGGAGGTTCATATCACAAGGCCCCTTCTTGCCAAGACGCTATTTAGTGACTTATTTGTCATGAAAACAATAATAATAATAAAAAATCCTTTAAATCAGCACGGAACTTTGCACTATAGACTGGTTAAGCACAACAGACGTGTGGGCTAATGCTGACCTGTGCAAGGAGTTTCAAATTTCTTTGGGAGAAAAACCAAGGAACAGCATGTCACACTGACTGAGTCACAGGCCTGGTTCCCGATCAAACCGTAAAAGACGTGTGACGTGTGTGTGAGGTCCTAATGAAACAACGTACTCCACAAAGGTCGTGCCATGGAGGAATGGCTTGTTAGTATTTTGGCGATAAAGGGAAGGGCTCATACTGAGAAACTCGTCGTTTTTGTTGGTTGCTTAAAGATTGTAAAGCGATATCTAAGGTTTGACCCCTGGCAGTGACGTATCCCTCACACCCCGGCGTCAAAGAAGAGGGAGAGTGTAGCCGCTTAAAATGTATAAGTTGTATAAAAATGTAAATATGTAAGTGAGCTGTAGTCTGTAACATCTCCATGAGATCGACCTCATGCTGGTGACTGAGGCTGCATTCCTTAGTAGGATCAATCTAAATGTTTACTGGTCACATCGTTAAAATCCACCAGAAGATACCTGACATTCGCCGTGTTACTTTTTGGTGTCAGTAGGAACACGACAACACATCCTGATAACGGCAAACATATAGATTTGGATTTAAGGTTTTCTGCCTCGGTGAGTGGCCAGAGCAGCTTCATCGCGTCTTGGCATATGGCGCTTTTGAACCGGAGGAACTTTTTCATAGTTCTTAGAACTGTTGGAGGAAGATCGCCTGGAACTCTGCCGAAGGGATGCGACACCAGTCTCTCGCCGAGAATTTTTATAACTGAAATTTTTATACCTTTTAAACAACTTATACTTTTTAAAAACATTATGATCAGACTTAGGATTTAGTTTGTTGAACGAAGGAGTTCACGCACTTCAGCCTGATAATTTAGCCCATTTTGATACGCTCTTGACCGATGTTCTTTATATAATAATAATAATTATAATAACAACAATCTGCGCCCCGCATCTGAAAATGCAGCACGGACAGTACTGTTGAGCTTTCTCACACTCCAATGCCAGTATCACTCAAGCCACTGGTTCGCATCAGACACTCACAAGCTGAGCTGCATTTGTCTCTGAAGCGCGTCCTATACGCGCCCTAGACTGGTATACTTCTGCGTAGCCGCGTACCCTACGCCGTATCTTTCGCCGTTTTACGTTGCTACACCAACCAACCAACCAGAGACATGAGTGAAAATACGCATTTGCTGTAATGACACTTGATTTCAAAGGGTTAAATAACTGACGTCAGAAGGGGCGGAGTGTTTCACGCAAACGTTAGAGGGCGTTTTGTTCCTATACACGTTGGTGGCTTGTGAATGGGTCTAGACTGGAAAAAAAAATCCAGCCCTTCTTGATAAAGCGGTCAGTCCACGTTTTCCGAAATGGGTTGTCATAAAGATTAGCTCATATAATCGATCTGTAAATAAAATAAAAATCAAACTGGAAGGAGGACATCACATCGCAAATAAGTGTTGGTAAGCACGTAGCTACCCTTGATATCCTACCTGGGCAGGCTAGTTTACCCGATACCGTGTAATGATATGGAAGAATACAGCTCTTTAACGGGACCAGTGGTTTTTGTGAATTAGAAAATGCGCGTTTTAATGCCCAGTGATGTATTCTGGTTATCAAATTAGTTTAATGAACTCAGGCCTTGGGTAACTCCGTTTAGTGTACGTGGAGCCTTGCGGTTAGCCAGTGTTAGCCGGCTGCTGTTAGCACTGATGATGGAGGAGCTTTGAACACCCAAAGCTATTTAAACAATTAAAAGATCAGCGCCGCGCTCTGGTATTTTTTCAGGTTATTATCGGCACGTTTGCCTCTCATACACATATATCCTAACGGTATGCACCTATACTGCGTTTTTATGCATATATATATATATATATATATATATAAGATCGTTTTGGTGTGTTTTTTAACCAGTATCACTAATGTGTCCCCTGTATTTAAGTCAAATTGGTGAAGGAAACTTTGTGGTTTTGAACATCTATCAAGTATCTTAACAATCTCCCAGACTTTGGTTTTTCAAAAATAATATTCCAATAAATGAAATATAACGAATATGTCCTTCTTGCCTGTATTTGGACCGCTAGGTTAACTCTTAACATGGTGTCCTGAATACAGAGCACTTTGGCCAGCTGTCACTGCGATGTAAAAACCACACTATCTACAAATCCGTTTTGTCTCGCTCTGTTCTCCCCTTGGCTACAGGTTGCATCTCTCGACTCAGCGCAAGTTTTTCTTTAACGAAGTGTAAGTTTATACAACAACCGTTGAATTGTGTTTTCACATAGATCTTTAAAGACGTGGTCTTTGGACTTTTGATGATTGTGAAAACGTTTCAATCAAAAAGCTGTTCTTTTATGTGTGTGGTTAAGCAGAACAATAGTTCACAAATCGCGTACAAGTCCCTACCATTCGTTACGCAAGACCGAGGTACTTTGAGCGCGTCGACTTTTCAAACTCGGATCCAGTGAAGTTCCCAGCGTTTAGTCCTCGTTTCTGATTAGAGTTACAGTCGTGATTTTTAACAATTTAACGCATGGGTCTGAACATACCCACGGCGGAACGGAACCCATAGGTCATATTACAGAATCCGGTTAAACTAAAATTGGCTCGCTCTCCGTGTCAAATGAAGCGCGCAGTACCCGGTTACTTGACAGGCTGTCTTTTGCCGCATCATTGCGGTTCGGGATAATTAGTAGTCACATGAGAGAGCGTCATAAACCAAAATTGAGTGTTCAGGTATCTGTGCTCAGCGAAGTGTTTGGGCAGGTACTTGAATTACAGCACCCCGGACCCCCACCCCCCTCCCCCGCCCATTATAAAGTCGGCGGTGTAAAGGACGTGGCTGCAGATGCGTTCTCTCCCGTTCTGCTTTACACATCTTCACGGGAAATCAGATCAGTGAGAGGTAAACTTATTGTTTGCGTTTGACTTTTTTTTAACTGTCTAACTTGTTTTAAATGGAACGGTATGGAAGAGTTCTGTGTTGATCGTGACGGATATGATTTGATAAGGAGAGTGTGGCTTTGTGTTTGGCATACATGACCCTGTGGTCAGCACTGAGTTTCATTCCTCAGACTCGTCCTGTAAACTTCTCTTCAGTTCTTTAATTAGAGAAAGATTTCTTCTTCTCTCTACTTCTCTCTCTCTCTCTCTCTCTGTCTCTCTCTCTCTCTCTCTCTCTCTCCCTGTGTGTGAGCGCGCAAAATGAATGCTCCCCCTGGTTTTCCTTCCATTGTTCTCACTGTCCCTGGGTTTCCCTTGCATGTCCTGTTAGCCTTCTGCAGGAGGATGTGCGTGTGTCCCTGTGTGTAAGAGTGTATGTGTCTGTGTCGGTGTGTGCATGTTTGAGTGTTTATTTGTGTGTGTGTGTCAGCGGCGGCTGGTGAGCTGGAAACAGAGGAGGAACAGTCATTGATTTCAACCTGTCCCCGTTAATCCGCGTTGATTAGAAATAAAACTTTACGATTCGCAGGATAATTAAAACCAATCGCGTAAATAGAGTACATGATTACCAGTGTCATTTTGTGACAGAGTTACTGTGTTTTGCAAACTAGTTGAGGCCTGAGTGCTAAACTTTATTGTCCCCTGCACTCAATGTTGATGCATTATACTTTCAGAAGTTTATGCTCAGAAATTGAGATCGATTTCAGTAACTTCCGTTTTTTAAATTTGAATTTCATGACACAACAAAGCTACAATGTAAAACACACTAAGGTATTAGTTTTCCAATATGTATTCAGATAATTGTCATCTTGTTAAACAGTTTCATAGCTTTCGCTATAGCACCAAACTTCAGACAATCCACGGTGTTGCGCGAGCATTTAAACGGCAGAATCTTGCAAATCAGACGAGCGCATTTGACATTGATATTCCCTGACGTCGGTCAGAGAGCGAAAAGTACAAGTATCTACAGATTACAAGAACGTGTGTGTATAACAAATGCAACACAGTTCATTAAAGAGAAGTAATACTCTCACGGAATGACACTGGTAATCATGTACTCTATTTGCGCGACTGGTTTTAATTATCCTGCGAATCTTTAGTTTAACTGTTTATCAAGGCGGATTAACGGGAATAGGCTGAAACTGATTGATTTTTTTTAAAGGGGAGGTTTGTTCCGCTTCTGTTTCCAGCTCACCTGGCGCTGTGTGTGTGTGTGTGTGTGTGTGCGCGCGTTTGCTTGCCTCAATAAGCTATGGGATGTGGAAATGTTGGAATTTTGGGAAATGAGGGAGAGAGGGTTTTGTGGTGTTTCAGTGGAGAACTGTCCATTTTATGCTCGTGATTAATCTAGGAGTTAATCACTGAACTCTCCTGATAAAGAGCTGAACTCTGATGTAATCAACAAACCCCCACACAGACGTAGAGTCCAGTCGGTCAGGCATGGGAGTGTGTGAGAACCTGACCACGGGAGAGGCTCACTGATCCCTTAACCTTTTACCGTTATAAGATTGATTTTTACAGCAACTTTTGTTTGTACAGTTTCTCTCCGTGCTATTTTAATGGACTGGGGTGGGGGGTTGACTCTGATAGGAGAGAGGCCCTGCATTCAACACCAAGTCTTATCAGTATCACAGAAATAGTCCCAGACACAAGGATCCTCTTCCAGCTGGAGCACTGTGACATGCTGGGTCATTATCTCTGTGTGTGTGTGTGTGTGTGTGTGTGTGTGGGCAGGATCTAGGCCAGGGTTCGGCAAAGTGCAGTATGGGCAATTTTTGCTCCAGCTCTGCTCAAACGCATCTCCTTTAGCAAAGCCAAGTGTGGAGGAGACCCTGAACGTCAGACCACAGAGGGACCACAATCCCACGATCACAGCCCGCCAGGAGGAATCGGCCTTAGTTGTCTTCCTGTTTTTGGCTCCAATTATCTGACTGACTGAGAGATCAGGTGTCGTGGAAGATTCCGTGGATCTGTGATTTGCTAACTAGTGTTTAAATACACGTCACTGACGCTTCATTTTCTCACGCTTTTTTCTGAGGTTGCCCTGGAGACGGCTGGGGGCGTCAGCAGATGTCAGGGCTGCGGTTAGGTCAGGTCAGGTCAGACCAGGTGTGAGTGGGGTCGGGGTGGGTCAGAACAAAAGCCTGCACACGGTCCAGTGCGTGTGCTCTTGCCTGGGAGTCTGTCCCTGACAGAGTCTGGACCCAAACCCGTGGCGCTGACGGGGTGTTTCACATGGTTCTCATTGTCCCGAAGGCTGGCCCGGACAGAACCTCTGTCAGCACGGTGCCTGGCTCTCCACCGGAGACGGCCCTGAAAGACAGAGCCATCAGCACGGCTCAGTTTACCCTGCCATCGTACTTTCTCTCCGTCCACAAAAGACTGACTTTCAACAAAGAAACACAGTGACCGATGTCAGCACATAACCCACAGACAGGAACTCAATCAAGGCAAAGCCTCACCTGGGTAGATTACATCGTTTTGATGAGTTTGTTCAGGTTGTCTGGGTTTTTCTGACTTTCTCTCGCTCTCTCACACACACAGGTGAAGAGTCCTGAAGGATCCTCTGTTTCACCTCTCGGCTGCCTTCTCCTCCTCTTCTACGTTTTTATCCCCTGCTCTCTGTCTTGGATCGGGAGATCTGAAAGGTGAGAAGAGCTATAAGAGGGCCCCTGTCCGGTCAGGTCATGTGAGGTGACTGATGTGTGTGTGGCTGTTGTTTGGTGAATTCATACAGCCATTAAAACACTCGTCTGCACTCTCATTCCATCCAGGTCTGTTTGGAGGCATGGGGGAGGAGGGAGACCTCGTGAGGAGACTGTGTGTGCGTGTGTGTGTGTGTGTGTGTGCGTGCGTGTGTATGAGTCCATGTGTGAGCCAGCAGGGTCTCCCAATGGGCTCATTGTGTGTGTCAGATGTATGTGTGGGGTTGTCGGTGTCAGGACTTCATGTCTGTATGACGGTGCTTATGAAAGAACCTGTTTGTTTCTCTCTGACTTGGCGCTCATTTGACTTTTCAGACGTCTCATTTACGAAGCACAGCCTTGTCTTGAATACAGAGCACTTTGGCCAGCTGTCACTGCGATGTAAAAACCACACTATCTACAAATCCGTTTTGTTTCGCTCTGTTCTCCCCTTGGCTACAGGTTGCATCTCTCGACTCAGCGCAAGTTTTTCTTTAACAAAGCGTAAGTTTATACAACAACCGTTGAATTGTGTTTTCACATAGATCTTTAAAGACGCGATCGTTGGACTTTGAAGATTGTGAAAACGTTTGAATCAAAAAGCTGTTCTTTTATGTGTGTGGTTAAGCAGAACGATGGCTCACAAACCGCGTACAAGTCCCTACCATTCGTTACGCAAGACCGAGGTACTTTGAGCGCGTCGACTTTTCAAACTTGGATCCAGTGAAGTTCCCAGC
>NC_044508.1:986996-1006996 GCF_902362185.1 Chanos chanos | reverse complement strand
TTCCTCAAAACACGGTCTGTGTGTGTCTGTGCGTGTCTGTGGTTGTGTGTGCGTGTGTCTGTGTGTGTGAGAGTTTGTATTTGTGCTGTAGCCATCTTCTGTGTGTGTGGGTGGGTGTGTGGTGCTGTGTGTGAGTTTCAGGAGAAACCAAGGGACAGAATGTGACCCTGCTCTTCTCAGCAGAGGAGAATGAATCTCTGTCTGTGCTGTAACCATACAGACCTCACACACACACACACACACACACACACACATACATACATGTGCACACACACACACACACACACACACACACACACACACACACACACACACACACACACACATACATACATACATACATACATGTGCACACACACACACACACACACACACACACACACACACACACACACACACACACACACACACACATACATACATACATGTGCACACACACACACACACACACACACACACACACATACATACATGTGCACACACACACACACACACACACACACTCCCTCTCTAGTTATGCAGTAACACAGATGTTCTGTACTGTCTCTTTACAGTTTGCTGCATTTCCAGGGATTCCAGTTTGAGCACATTAAATGACAGCCCATGTGTTGGCAAGGTTACTGCTGGTCTTGCACAAGCCAAAGTTTTTTTTTTTTCCCCTACAGGCAGCCTGTGAAAGCACGGCTCCCCCTAGTGATGGAAGGTGTTAACGGCAGGATTGTGTGCTCTGTGTGTGTGTGTGTTCTCTGCAGTGTGGGGTTACGCGGTTCTCAGCGTCACGCTGGTGAGTGCTTTCTCTCTCACCGGCGTCTTTGTGGTTCCCCTCATACGGAGCCGTTTCGTCCGCAGGGTTCTCACGTTCTTCATTGCTCTGTCCATTGGAACCCTGTTCTCCACCGCAGTCTTCCAGCTCTTACCAGAGGTGCAGTACACACACTCACGTGCACTACACACACTCACGTGCACTCTCTTCTCTCTTCTTCTCTGTTCTTGGTTTTCTCTTAGTTCACTAACGGGCACTGTTGTAACCCTTGGAAGCTGTGGTTGTTTTTTCTTTTTTCTTTTCTTTTTGAAGTGTCTCTCTCTCTTCCTCTCTCTTGTTCTTTTGTAAAGAAGGGAACCGGATTTGTGAATGTTTGTTGCAGCATTTTACAGTTAGTTTGAGAGAGAATAAACAGAACAACACGTCAGACAGACAGACGGTCTAACTGGGACACATATAATACCACACTCCTAACTGGACATGGGAGACATGTAAATTGTAACATGTAAAAGGTGTTAATTTGAAATCATCATCTTTCTGTGTGATAGTCAGGCCTACTGCAGTCACATACTGAACAGTGACTGAAAGACCACTGCTCACACTGGAACCTGCTGTTTGTCACACAGACTGAAGCCCACGGGCTGTTATTTCCTGGGTTTTCTTATCGTTATCAGTGTAGATAACGACCACAACAGCCTCAGGGTACACGTGCGCGCACACACACACTCATACCTGGGTGTGTCTAAACGGCAGGGGTGATTATTAGCCTCCAGTGTTTGCTCACTCCATCCGTCTGCGTGAGGAGGAGGAGGAGGAGGAGGAGAGGGATCCTCTTTTTCTCTCCGGTGTATGTGTCTCATTGTTTTAAACACAGTGGGTCTCTTTCATCACTCTTAAACACACCAGCGGTTTTGGACCATCACTCTTGTCTTCTCTGTCAGTGAAGAACGACTGGAGTGTTTCTGAAAAAGGCCTCAGTTTTCTCTGTTTATTTGTTTGCTGATCTATCTGTAACCACCACAGTAATTGAGCCTGAAATTCAAATGAACCACTCCACTCCACTCCCACCTAAAGCATGCGGGTGAAAATGACTCTAAAACACTTTGAATCGCCTCTGGACGGATGAATTCCCACTGGATTCCACACAACTTCTTTCTGTCAGAGTCTGATTCCCTCTTTTCCCCAGGACAATGAATCCAGCCTCCGAAGCAACACCATCCTGTTGGGGGGGGGGGGCCCGTCTATCTTACTAATTTAATATTAATCAGTCGAATCTCTCTCTTTTTCTTCCTCTCTCTTTCTTCTCTCTGTGTTTATTTCCCCTCCATTGTTGTGTGACGTTTGCGGCCAGTGTGGGGTTATGGGTTTCTGTGTGTGACGGTCATCTCCCTGTGCTCACTGGTGGGAGCGAGCGTGGTGCCGTTCATGAGGAAAACCTGTTACAAGAGACTGCTGCTCTACTTCATAGCCCTGGCCATAGGCACCCTCTACTCCAACGCCCTCTTCCAGCTCATCCCCGAGGTAGTGTGGGCCACAGAGGGAGGGGTTTCGTCCAGCTCAGCGCCTCAGTGGCTCTCCCAGCCGTCCATCGTCAACGAAAACCAATCAGATTCCACTCTCTGTCAATTAAGGCACACATCTGGCAAATTACGACGGTCCGCGTATAAAATCAACCAATCAGGTCATCGCTGCCAGTTTGAGTGGCACAACGATTAACCAATCAGAAGCAGTGATTATGTGGCGAGTCCTGAGGAGAAGGGGAGAAGCACTGAGGCTCAGGCTGTCAGATGTTCATGGTGTGGTCTGGGTTTTAAACATGTGTTCTATAGATATTAAGTCCTATAGATTTGTTGTTGTTGCTGTTTTGTACTCCTCTTAGGGAGGTTTTGTTGCACTGTGTCTGCTCAGATTAACACGGGGTGTGCTAAACAGTGAAAATCCACAGCCAATGAGAATGACGGACAGACCCAGTGTAGACGCTACCACACAACCACAGCTTACCCGTGGCTTAATCAGGACACTCTCATTTAGAAAGGTCTTGAAATATGTAGCTAACTGTGGTTAGCGCGCAGCCCATTGGTCAGCACAGAAATGTATGTCTGGTCAAAACATCAACACACTGACGTCACATCAGCTACGGGGCCAAAGGTCATGTCCTCCTAGCATAAAGGAAGTGGAGTGACATCACCAGCCCAAATCGATGCAAACACTGGCATCATTTAAACTGTGATGTTAATGAACTGAACTGAAAAGCCACCCCAAAGCAAAGTCCAAGTGACTCCATCCTTCAGTCTGCGATGAACCCAAGCAGTGTAAAAATGATAGTAACTGGGAAATTTACTAAAGATCTACACATTAGCAGGGCCTATGTGTGAGTCAGGCCCAGCACCCGGATGTCCGTCTATGAGGGTACAGACTCTGTCAGTTTGCCTGTAATGTGCACTTTCAGTGAGAGGAATAATGAGTAATATCTTTATAGAAATGAACTCCACATGCAAAAGCCACAGGAGCAGTGTAGCTTTAATCAGTTTAGTTCTCTTCTTAACATAATACTGACAGTTTATATGCCCTGTTACCATAGGACACGGAGAAGGTTCAGTTCCCAGACAGGTTCATTACAGTCAATTATGACTGATGTTGAAAACACTGAGCCTGTTAGGGAATCACAGACCAGTACAGTCAGTCCTGACAGACCAAACACTTTACTGGTCTGTGATTCCCTAACAGGGTCAGTCAGTCCTGACAGACCAAACTCTGACCCTGTTAGGGAATCACAGACTATCACAGCCAGTTCTGACTAACAGAGAAAACACTGACCCTGTTAGGGAATCACAGACCAGTACAGTCAGTTCTGACTAACAGAGAAAACACTGACCCTGTTTGTATGAACCACACACTCAGACTTTTCCCTGCTTTAGGCTTTTGGCTTTGACCCGATGGTCGACTACTATGTCTCCAAGTCTGCTGTGGTGTTTGGAGGCTTCTACCTGTTTTTCTTCACTGAGAAAATCCTGAAGATGATCCTTAAACCCAAAGACAGGGTGAGTAGTCCTCAGTTTTGTGTTCACACCTGTTCACTTGTCAGTCAACACATCCACACTGGATTTTGCCTAAGTAAACACATTTATTTAGACTCCACTTAAAATTCCGTTACAAGCCATTTATTTTAATTAACGGTTAAAAAGACTTTAAGTCCAATTGGGCAAAATGAGTTTGAGAGTTTCAGAAATCACTAAAATCATTGGTTTAGTGTGTGAGAAGAACGGCAGCATGCAATGAGATGGTCCAGAAAACTGTTGACTTGTATATCCATAAAATCACTCTGTCACTGTGGGTCATTCAGTGTAACCCAACTGTCTGTCTCACTCTGACACTGTGGGTCATTCAGTGTAACCCAACTGTCTGTCTCACTCTGACACTGTGGGTCATTCAGTGTAACCCAACTGTCTGTCTCACTCTGACACTGTGGGTCATTCAGTGTAACCTAGCTGTCTCAAACTGACACTCCAGGCTGCTCCTCCGCAGAGCAGAATGTCTCGTTTCAAACACACCTTTAGCCTAAAGTTAAAACTGTCCAATGTAAGAACAGCTAAGGAAATGACTGTTACATGCTCATGACATTTGACTGTTCTGACTAAAACAAGTTGCTTCCGTCACCCAAACATGATTGACTAGTTCAAAGGATAAATATAAGATGAGTGAAATTTTGCTGAGTAGAGCAGTTACAGATTCACATAATTGAGAAATGTAGCAGGTTTGGCCAGTCCTGCCGCATGTCTGAGAACAGGGATGTGTGCTCTAATTCTAGCTCCTGTCTGAAATCTGAAACCACACAGAAATTAACAGTGGAAAATGTGACAGTAATTGTGATGTGGTGTTTGGGTGTGTTTGTTTATCTTTGGGTGGAGTCACATTTTTTTTTCCTTTTATGTAATACTGACGCAACTTTTGTCAGCTCCTGTGCAGATCATGTATAGTTAAATGTAGTTTCACATGTAAAATTAAATTCAACTGATACACAGCTGAGCTGAGTCGAGTCTATCACTTCACGGCCCTCTAGTGGACAGTCCTATACTGCACCCATTTTACCAAATCAGAATCCATTTCACTCTTTCCTCTCCTCATTTCTCTCTCCATTAACTGTCATTCTCTCTCTCTCTCTCTCTCTCTCTCTCTCTCTCTCTCTCTTTTTCATTCCTTTACCCTCTCTCAGGGGCATGGGCATGGACACAGCCATTTCCCAGTCGAGCGGTACGTTGCCAACGGCGACGTGGAGGATGGAGCAACAGAGAAGCTGCAGAATGGAGACGCAGGGGGTCTGTCGTTACCCAGACAGGACGGAGGAGAGGATGACAAGATGCTCAACACAGGTCAGATGCTTCCGGTGAGTGAGAGCAGAGAAAAAGCCGTCGGCAACACAAAGCCCATGTAAATGCCAGCCTCTGAGTGGGCACTGCCAGGACACTTTAAAGGGCACGGACACCCGCTTCTCAGCTTCTCACGAACATACGGCGAGTCTGAGCTTTGGATCTGTATTTGTTATTGTTGTTATTGTTTCTTAGTTATGTTCGTTAATAATAAGAGTGACAGATTTGACCTGGTCATGTCCCTTTAACCCAGTCTGTTTCCTTTTCTGAAGGCTGTTTGTGTCTGTCCTCTGGCTTCCTCTTGACCTCTATAGTTTTTTTTTGTTTGTTTGTTTTTTTTAATTCTTCAATGACTGGTTCAGGACTCGCAGAGTTCAGGAGGCGGGGCGGCCACGGGTGGCTGCTATTGGCTGAAAGGTCGAGCATATTCTGACATCGGCACGCTGGCCTGGATGATCACTCTCAGTGACGGGCTTCATAACTTTATCGACGGGTTGGCCATCGGCGCCTCGTTCACCGCCTCTGTCTTCCAGGGCATCAGCACGTCTGTGGCCATCCTGTGTGAGGAGTTTCCCCACGAGCTGGGTAAGCATCTGAGCCTCGACAACCTCTGTCAACCCCACCCCCCTTCCTTAAGTCTTAACTCATTATCTTCAATAATTAGCTTAATTCTCAAGCGTTTAGAGGACAAAATGGAATTAAGAGACCCTGGAGGTCATGCGTGTGAGAGTAAAAATACACTTTCTGGAGGTGGATAACTTCAGTGGGTGTCAGTCAGCAGACAGCACAGAGAGAGAAATGAGTCTGAAGTTTACCTCAGGACACTTCCTGCTGTATGTGCTGTCTATGTGTAGGGCTTCAACTCCCTAATGTACATCGTATGGGCAGGTCCCTGGGTTCTTTTCAAATCCCTTTCTCTGTTACTCTAATACTCTCAATGTTGATTATCCTCTGCCTTCATAATGTATCTGTTGCTATAATAGTAAACAGTACAGGCAAACCACAATATGTTACCTCATGAAAAACTTTAACACAAGAGTGAAGACAGATGAAAATGATCAGAGACTTAAAATTATTACTCTTAACTACTGAACAAACATTAAAACAAAACAGAATTAAGTTTAAAAATGGAATTAAGAATCTCTCCTCCGCAGTTGATCATACACTCTTAACTTTTTTACACTGTTCACAGCAGATTCTCACACATACAGACCGTACTGAGCGGGCACACACATACAAAAACACACACTAGAGCAAGAACAGCCGGCAACAAAACCAAAGTTAAATAAAACAAAATTTTGCAGTTCAGTGTCGACACTGGCGAGCGCTGTGAGCCAAAAATAAACGACCGTTTAACTCTAAAACAAGCAGTAAAACAGAATACAGGATGGTACCTGATATTGTCCAGCGGTACTTCGCGGCGTCCATTCTCTGGTAATATGTCGCGGCGTTATTTCTTACTATCCAGTAGCGCCAGAGGAACTTTGAGCGTATACCAGATTGCCCCAAACCCTATCTGACTAAGTTCTTCTTTGTTTCCCAGTCAGTGACGGTTAAACCGGGACTAGTAATGTCAATTCATGCCTCTAAAAAGACAACTGAAAGTCCGTTTCACCTCGTCAGTGATCCGAAAACAACTTGCTAATCTATTAGCTTGGTACATTTGTGTTCTTCAGGCTTTTTACCTCAGTAAACAATGAACGAATCTTTCTCACGATTATCACTTGGCGAATCATTAAGATCTCAACACATTAGTGTACACTAACAATAAATGAGTTACTTTTGGACACAGGAAACATCTCAGATGCGCGTTTGTTCTCTCCCTCACAGGCTCGCACGCGCTGCGTCTCGCGAGCATCAGCCAGTCACACAAGAGTATAACGAACACGCTGAATAAACTTTATATCCAGTGTTGGGGTACTCAAAACTAATTAGATATAAGTACCAGTTTCTTCTTTAAATTGTAATGGGATTACTTTACTAGTTGATCCTTTTGAAAAGTAATTACACTACTCATTACTTTAACTTTGAGTTACTCTCTAAAACAACGAGTCCCCAATATACCACATAAAAATACAAGGACAAAAATCATAGTCCTTTCATTAATTTTTTTTTCTATGCGGCAGGCTAGTGCTAAGTACGAACATAGTTAAAGCCGTGACTTATCAGCCTTTAATTAGACAACAGTGTGGCCAGCACTGGTGGAATAGTTTACACCGTAAAAATGACACATCAGATACAGTGCTTAACTTCCGGTAATTTCTGAGGTAGCCAGTAATACGTTTTGGAATCATCATCAGCCACCAGCTGCGTTATCTGTATCTTGTGATTAAAAGTAACATTACAGCTCTCCATATTATTGTCCTGGATGGCAACACCGTATTTTCGGGTTTTCTCAAATGTAGCAGACCTTGCTATCTGGCTAACTAACCAATTGTCAGTCTTGTCTCATTTAACGGGATCTACTGTCAAGGACCCAGTCTCTCCTAGTGACAGTGAGTAGTCATAGATACGCAATTAAGGTGAACAGTTGTGTGTCGCGTCATATCTGCTTCTGTAATCATGTACTTTAACATCGCTGGAAGACTGACCAGTTAGCGCCTAGGACCGGAACTATCCGTTTTATAAGCTAAATTTAAATATTCAGCACAGCAAAAACATTGTTTTGAAAAGCCGTGTGTAACGCAGGAAAGGACATTTTAATAATCCAGTAACTGCAATGTGATTACTGAAATTTGAACGGTAATGCTCTACTTTACTTCGTTTCGGAGGAAAGAAATATAATTACAGTAACACGTTACTTTGTAACTCGTTACCCCCCAACACTGTCTATATCTAATCATACAAAACTGAAACAATAAGACGGTGAACTTGCACAGACTAAAAATTTTAACATTATAATGGGCTACATCTGTCTTCTGTGTGGTAGTAAAGCCCTGTCATACACTCTCTCTCTCTCGCGCTCTGTGTATGAGTACAGGTGAAACCGTTTTCTCTCTCTCTCTCTCTCTCGCTCTGTGTATGAGTACAGGTGAAACCGTTTTCTCTCTCTTTCTCTCTCAGGTGATTTTGTCATCCTCCTGAATGCAGGGATGAGCATCCAGCAGGCGCTTTTCTTTAACTTCCTGTCAGCGTGCTGCTGTTACCTGGGAATGGGCTTTGGGATTTTGGCGGGGAGCCAGTTTTCTCCTAACTGGATCTTTGCTCTGGCCGGCGGCATGTTTCTGTACATCGCCCTGGCTGACATGGTGAGAGTCCAGGCTGTTTTCTCTCACACTCCAGTCAGAGCCCTCGCTCACTGCATCACCACACAGTCTGCCTGATGAGTTCATATGTGTCAGAGACAGGGGTAATGGTTTGGGGGTGATGACAGCTACGGAACAGTGGGGGCTCTTGGCAGAGGTAATGGTGTAGAGGTCAGAGAAGTGACCCGTAAGGCCGTGGGGTTGGTACCCAGGGATCAGGGGTCATTTCCATTTTGCCCCTCAGTAAAGCATTTACATCCCCAGGGTCACCCCTAAGGTTTGTGACCTCTGACATGCGAAATAGTAACAGCAAATTGCTCTGGATAACAGTGATACTGGCACATACATTGAGAGTCATACGGCTGATCCAGGATCAGTTTCTCTGTCAGTGGAACTGTATTTGTCTGGAACATGACAGGCATGAATCGTTTTCAGTTTTTTGTTCACCTCTTTGAAACATGTTTGACTGATCACTCATGGCTGTGTGTGTCTGTGTGTGTGTGTCCCACAGTTCCCAGAGATGAATGAGGTAAGTCGTGAGGAAGAGGAGGCAGGTGGTAGCGGTTCGTTAGTCACCTTCGCCATCCAGAACGCCGGGCTCCTGACAGGTTTCGCCATCATGTTACTGCTGACCATGTACTCTGGCCAGATCCAGCTGGGCTAAAGCCCCGCCCACAACCAAACCCACGCTGACCACACCCCATCTGCTCTGGAATCTTAACACAAGAGCCAATCAGATGCTCTGCCTCATTAGAATGAGTGGGAGATTCATCTCCCAGTGGAGTGGTTACTTCCTTCATAACCTTTTAGTACCCTGTCCTTTGGCCAAACTGGGTACTTTTCCTCCAACATCACCTTCTCCTCAAATCTCTGTCTCCTCCTGTGCCTCCGTCTGGACCTTCTGAGAAGACAGAAATGTCATTCTCATGTGGGAACGCATTGAAACTCACTAACCTACTGTATTCTTCAGTGTATCTTCCACCATATGTGACCTGTTCTTATCTTAGAGGAACTGCCCTGCTTCTGTCTGGGACAGTGAAAATTTTTATCATCGAACTGAAACAGAAAATACTGACAAATTTCTTCTCTCCCATGGTCACAGCTGCAGTTTGTCCTGGATTTCTGGGATATCTCTATGGTAACAGCTGAATCTGTTTTTTTTTTTGTTTTGTTTTTTTGTATGAGGATAATGTGACAGGATGCAGTAAAACTGTAGATGAAGTTTTCTTTTACTTTTTCCCTCAGAAACATCATTCCAAGTCAGCAAGTGAACATTGTACTAAAAACAGAAAAAAATCATGATCCCAAATGTTTCTCCTCAAACCTTTACGTAAAATGCCAGTTGACTTTTGATTTGATTATATGCCAGTTGACTTTTGATTTGACGTTTGTAGACATGTCTGAAGGAACAGTTTGGAGACTGAGGCGTGTCTGAGACACGTAGAGCAAATATGTGGCACACTTCAGGAAAGATTCTCAAATCACGCGTATGCAGACATTTTGTTTTGTGCTCCTCTCTCCTTCGTTCTGTGTTTGTCCTGAAGCTCTTGATCTGATTGGACAAACTGACGTGGAGAAAGAGTTTTCAGGACAAGTCACCTTTTTTCTCACGGAACTGTTTGCGGCCTATTTGAGTTCTTGTAGTCCCGCTGGGTCTGACTGGCCTCAGGGCATTCTCCTCATAGTGAAGCCTCTATTTTCATAAGATATTTATTAATTTGTAATGGATTGTGTGTGTGTGTGTGTGTGTGTGGCCATGTTCGGAATGGATGACTGTGATTTACAGTGTGTGGGGGGAGAAAAATGGTCTTTTTTTTTATTACTGTTTTACAGTGACCATAAATGGTTACAGTGACGACAGACTCATAGCACATCTGAATTGGCCTTTCTTCTCTTCTCTTTCATTCAAACACTACAGAGTCCGACTTTTCCAAGGTAGATCTGAGTTTATCAGACACAAAGCACAGGACACAGAACAACCATGCCTGACTAGAGCCTGTCCCTAGACCTGAAAACATAGATCTGCTTTCACTTTTGCTATCTTTTCTTTTTCCAGGGACTGCCAGTCAGTAATGTTTCTGTACAGTACTAGTCGGGGGATGGTTCATGCCTTATGTTCGTGGGGACCGACTATAAACCCTTAAGTGTCTGCTTAGGACAGGATATAAACCCGGTTTTTCTGTCATTCTGTGAGAGCTTGACATTTTCAAAACGTTCATAACAGCAGTGTTGGTAACTGTAAACTCCAGCTCAGTCCTGCATGTTGAGAATGAAGGAGACTGTTTAAATACACTGAGGTATGCGTCAGTATGACCAAGCAGAGATGGACGAGACTGGACTTGGCCTCAGTTGATCTGTGTTCATTTCTCAGTCAAATTTGGATCAAATCCATCTCTGCGCTTAAAGACATTGGGCCACCTGTGAGACCCGCCAGCTCCCTGAATGCCGGCACTGTTATGCTCCGTCAGGAGTGTAGGACATCCGTTCCTCCCGACAGTAGTTTTCAGCCTGGTTCTGACCGAGTTACCTGGTTTATTCAGTGGTTCTGACCGAGTTACCTGGTTTATTCAGTGGTTCTGATCCTGTTTCCACATTGGTCTTGGGTTTGGTGCTCCACTGAGAACCCCGGAGAGGCGTCCTATACGCCATCAAATGTTTGAAAAAGAGATTTTCAACACTATGTTTTCATCCTACATTTGTTCTCTCATTCTAAACCAAAAATGCAGTTTGTACTGTTTCCACAAATAGGGTTAGTCACAAACTCTGTTTCCCCTGGGAAAACCTTTATGCAGTTCTTGGTGTGTGTGTGTGTGTTAGGTCAACCACCCCCTGCGTTCTGACAGCTGTGTCTAAGGGTTATTTTTCATGAGTGGCAGTAGATACCAGAGCCTTATCTGGAGATTCTGATCAGTATAATCACCCATCTGTAGATCTGTCAAAATGTCTATACTGTAAGGATGCAACGCTGCCTAAATGACAGTAGTGTTGAGTTTAAAAACGTTGATGCTTACAGAACAGTGTTCACAATGCAACTCAAGCCGAGAGATGATAGGACATCATGAAAACTGAATGTTTGGTTTTATTTTGTCTCTTTTCCTTGTTCTTTGTTTGGCTGTCTGTCTGTCTGTCACTTTACTTTTTGCTGCTGTATAAATCTGTGAGAGCAAAGCCGAGTGAATCACAGAGCAGTAAAAATAATCCTGTTGAATGTTTAAGCCATGGTTGATTACTGGAAAATTTTCTGATGATTTGATGTGATGGTTTGATGACGGCTGTCGAGATGTTTTATCAAAACGCAAGCCATTTGTTCTTGATAGGCGAGACAGTCATTATGCAACAGACAATGCACCATTTAAAGCAAACGTCGCTTCACAGTCCGTCAGTACGTTTTTCATTTTAGTTTTCATTTACAGCGTACACAAACATGTTCGTAAGGAAAACATATGTCTCCGTGTATTACAGACTGATTATATAATTGCCATCAAGCAAATTTTAGGCTGTTTTGTCAGGTTATGAAATATCATGTTTTGTCAGTCATGTGAAAGAGTAAAAAGAAGATATTGACAAATATTAATACATGTTTATTAATATCAGTAAATATGAATAAATATCTGTATGGTTTGTAACAGGTTGCTGGCCACAGACAGTCATGGGTAAACATACTGTATGAGAGGAGTTGATTTGCTGTTGTCTGTGTGTGAGGTCTCTAATGTCAGCCTGTACGACTGTCGCCTGCTGAGGATGAGACTGAGAGTGAAGATGATGTACAACTGACTTCTGTGCACTTTTTGTCATGACCTTCAGAAGACTGATGTGGTACATTTGGGAGATTGTAGAAGTTGTGTTTTGTTTGGAAAATTCTCTTTTTTTTTATGTATAAAAGCATTCATCTTCAACTGCATGTTTGTGTCTGATTATTCACACATATGCTTTTATAATTAGTCTGGACTGATGTCCTTAAAATTTACCTTCATATGTAACACACAAAGTGCAGTTACCTACGGATTTATTTTAAGAAATTACATTACATCGCAAATTGTGAAAACGTATCTAAAGAGAGTGCAAACTATGTACCTTTTGCTAACATTAATATTATCATTCACCACATAGATGGTAATCGTACCACACATATGTTCAGTATGACATTCTTTACAACACCACCAAACTCGAGAAAATCAGCAAATGTTCACTTGTACAGGAATAAACCGTAAAGAGGGCCTTTTATTTTGAAGATTTTGCTACTTGTCATCCGGAAGTAAATATCGACACGTCTAATAATTGCTTTTCTCTGTCCACGATGAAACTCTCAAACAGTGTAATGGCTTGAAACTAAAACGCAACCGTATTTACGCGCACACGAGTATAACAGGTGGGTTCACTGTTTTCATTTTGTCACTGGTGTTGACATCTCCAAATGAGAACAGCCAGTCAGCCAACACTTCGGCAGTAGTTTTGCCGGCGAGATTAGCGGCCAGCTAAGTAAATCAGCGACAGTTATCCAATGTAGCTGACCAGTTACTTAATGCCCAGATTTTGTAGGTACTGGATGGAAGAACAGCGTGTAACTGACTCTTAAGCGTATAACAATGAGGTGTTGCCTTGACGTTAGGCCTCTCAGTTCTGTAAGCCGGTTTTATATACTGATCATTGAGTTAGTGGCTACCTATTAAGCTAACGCAACGAAAATTAGCGTAACTACTTTAAGATAGTAGATGATGGACAGTTCTCACTCCGGCCAGACACCGATGGCTGACGCACATTCTGCTGTCAAAATGTGGCAATTGTCCACCTCATTCTTCTAGAATATACGTCTCAGCCAAACATATGGGTGGTTGACTAGCAAGCGGCTCCGCTCAGCAGTATGTCGTTTAACATAGCTAAAAAGTGAGAGTAAGTTATGCCTTTGGTGAATAAAGTTTTCTCCAAGCTAAGTTATTATTTGATTCGTAATTTGAGCACGAGCCCAGCGAATTAACGAAAGAAGGTTCTTCGTAAGCAGCTACGCTCTGAAAACAGAGAAACCAGTGAATTCTGATGGACTAAGGGGTTTTTCGTCGCCCCAAACGCAGCATAGAGCTTGGACGGTGTGAAGTGACGTTTTCTTTCTTTTTTGAGAGAGAGAGATTGCAACGTTTTGTGTTTAACGTTAGTTTTCCCGCATAAACATTTTTTTTTCCAGGCGAATCATCTTGCTGGTTTGGACATGGCCGGCGCCAGAGTGCCGTTGGACGAGCGACATGTGACCGAGATCGGGCCTAAGGGGAAAGAGAGATCTCTGCCAGCGCTGGTGAGCTTTTACTGTCGTACTGTGAGTTTAGTTCTGCCAAAGCGATGCGTTTCTCTTCAAAGCACAGTAGCATTATTGTGTCTCTGAACACTAAGAATAAGAAGGAGATTCTTTGACTTAAAGAAAAATGTACTTAAGGGACTACAATCTTCTGAGGTTTGGGCTCAGAAGACATTTATGAGTGAGTGGCTGTAATGTCCAGCGTTAATAGATTAGGTCTGGAGTGTCGGCTTAGCTACACGCCCTTTAAACAGAGATTTTATTTAAGTGTATATGACTGGATGTTTGTTTGAGCACCCTGAGCGGAAAGAGGAGCGCAGTTTTCTGCCTTATAAACCTCCACTGGAGGACGGCTCCCCGGCGCAGGTGGAGGAGTTTTTGGAGCATGCTCAGTTCATCTCGGAGGACCTGGAGTGGCTCCTGTCCTTACCTCATGATAAGTTCTGGTGTCAGGTGGGTCACAGTTCTTGTATGCAGTTTTTCTTCCTCTAATCTCTTCAGATACCAAGCACTCTCTTTTGTGAATTTAGTGATGTGCATATGATTAATGTGACAGGTTAACTGTTAAAAGACACAGAGTTTTGTTACTTCAATTATCCGACAATATTAATTTCGAACGAGGCTCAGTAATAGCAGAGTAAGACTGGAACTTTGGGAGGCATCAGAGGAATAACACATTAGTGTGGACAAGTCTCATCTCTGCTGCCCCCTGCTGGTCCTGCAGGTAGTGTTTGATGAGTCTCTACAGAAGTGTCTGGATTCATACCTACGGCACGCCCCCCGTGGTCTGGACCCCGCCCTCCTGTCGTCTTCCCCAGCCGTGGCCGACATGCACCGCAGCCTTCATCGCTCCATGTTCATGGTCTTCCTCAGGATGGCCACGCATAAGGAGTCAAAGGTATGAGTCTGTCAGGGTCTGCAGTGTTTGTCGATTGATGGTCATTATCCACTGACCAAAAGAGAAGTACTACAACCTCCAACTGGTTTTTGGCTTGTCTTATAACATGGCTTATAACATGTCTTATAACATGGCTCACTTAAGACGTTTGGGAATGTCTGTTTGCTTGTTTTGTTATTTTGGGGGTTTTTTAGTCCTCGTAAGGAGCCAAAGGTTTAGATTTTGTTATGTGGTCTTTTCAGTTAGACAGGGGAAAAAAAGTTCCTACAAAGAATCCCTGACGTGTTCTGTCTGCCTCAGTATGATCATATGTTTGGAGTAAATGCTTGTTCTTTGAGGAGTGATCCCTCTTTATGAGGTAATAGGATCTGACTGATGCACTTATTGTAAGTCGCTTTGGCTAAAAGCGTCTGCTAAATACCAAATTTTAAATTGATTGGAGAACGGGTCTGCATGTAACAAATCAAAGATGTGGCATATTTTAAACATGTGATTCTCTGCTGGTTATCAGATGAGAAATATTTTCTTCTCACAACCCCAGAGGTTTTATTCATTTTTCATTATGGTATTTCTGCTTCATGGAACTCTGTATATTGATATTTGGGAATCGTTGTGTTTCCCCGTCAGGAAAACTTCTTGACACCCGCTGTGTTCGGAGAAATCATCTACAATAACTTCCTGTTCGACATTCCGAAGATCCTGGACCTCTGTGTACTGTTTGGAAAAGGAAATTCCCAACTGCTTCACAAAATGATTGGTACATATTTCTCTCTGTTTCATCAAGTCCCACTGCACGCTGTTTACCAGAACCTTTACCAGAACCAGTGTGTTTCATCAACTCCCACTGCACGCTGTTTACCAAAACTTTTACCAGAACCAGTGTGTTTCATCAAGTCCCACTGCACGCTGTTTACCAGAACCTTTACCAGAACCAGTGTGTTTCATCAAGTCCCACTGCACACTGTTTACCAAAACTTTTACCAGAACCAGTGTGTTTCATCAAGTTCCACTGCACGCTGTTTACCATAACCTTTACTAGAACCAGTGTGTTTCCTTCAGCATAATGAAAACCAGTAATGTGGTCAGCGATTGATCAAGAGTATTGATACTTTATCAATAAGCAACTGCATTAGTTTTAAAAATTAACATGAGATAATGTTAGTAAATGCGTGTGTTAGTGTGGGTGTGTGTGTGAGCATGTGTGTGTGCGTGTGCATGTGTGTGTGCGTATATGGTATTAATGATTTGGCTTTTCATTAGCATTGTTTACCTTTCAGACAACATATTTACCCAGCAGCCCAGTTACTATGGAGACCTGGATGATACAGTTCCCTCGATGATCCAGGTAAGAACAGTTGCTGCTCATCATTACTCCCTCTGCTTTGACCTTTGACCTCATGGGCAGTGCTGTGTTGATAAAGATGATTGTCACTGAGTCTGGTATGACCTTTGACCTCATGGGCAGTGCTGTGTTGATAAAGATGACGATCATCGCTCAGTCTGGTGTGACCTTTGACCTTATGGGCAGTGCTGTGTGGATGATCATTTCCTGTGACTGTAGACGTGAGGTGTGTACTCATTGCTTTAGGTCCTGGACATGATTCTGGAGAAGTGTGGTTTACAGACAGGGGGAGCCTGTGCCAACGAACCACTCAAACTGACAGCCCACAATCCACACGCTGCTATGACCATGAATGAGGAGGTGACCACACACACACACGCACACACACACACGCGCACACACACTCTTTCTCTGTCACACACAGTTATTCTTCCAGAGTGGCTCATTATAGACCTTTCATCATCTTTAGTCTCCCAGTAACTGCAGATTCACAGCCACATCTGCCTCTGGGAGTTCTGACTGTTTGTGTGAGGGGTGAACGGGATATTAAAGATTCTGATGGATCTGGTTTGTGTTTGTGTTTGTGCGTGTGTGTGCGTGTGTTTGTGTTTGTGTGTGTGGAAACAGGACCTGGTGGACCTGGTTCTGTATCTGTGTGACACCTGCAGTACTATCCATTCCTTCTTGGACATCTTCCCTAAAGCCTGTCTCACCTTCCACAGACATGGCTTCCTCTACAGGTCAGTCAACGCTCACCTCTACACACACACACACACACACACACACACATATACATACAGACATACACAGACCCACACAAACAGGTGAATCCAGGCACACACACCAGGGACACACAACATGTGCGTACACACGGGTTAGCACATGCACACGTTCAAACACACACACACACACACACATACACATACACACAAACACACACTCACGCACACACTTACAAACTCTTGATATACTAGCTTCAGATTAACTCTGGTCATTTTGATAAACACATAAAATCCTGTGATTGTATGTGGTTTTGGATGAAGCTGCGTCTCTGAGCACAGATCCAGGAGTGACAGTAACCCTCAGTGGTGGAAACTCACTGCCTTTTTTCTCCTGATCCCAGACTGGTCTCATTCTATGAAGTGCTCATACCTGAACTGGAGAAAGCTGTGAAGAAGAGAAACTTCGATAAGAAGTTAGTGTTGTCTCACACACACTCACACACACACACACACACACAGAGGCATGTCATTGATTGGTTGATTGATTGATTGATTGATTGATTGGTTGGTTGGTTGGTTGATTGATTGATTGATTAGCCTCCAGGAGGATCTGTGGAGGAGAGTGTCTCATTCACGGAGGAGAATGGTGGAAATCGCTCACCTCATTCTTCACCACACGTGCCTGCAGCCGATTCTAGAAGGGTAAACACTCGCTCAGTCACACACTCATACAGACGCACACACTCATGTTCTTACACACGTATGGACACATTCACTCAGTCACTCAGACACACAAACTCTCCATCCCACTCACATGAACACAAGACTCACATACACTCACGCACACTGACTCTCATACACACACACACTCACGCACACTGACTCTCATACACACACACACTCACGCACACTGACTCTCATACACATACACACACACACACTGACTCTCATACACACACACACTCACGCACACTGACTCTCATACACACACACACTCACGCACACTGACTCTCATACACACACACACACTCACGCACACTGACTCTCATACACACACACACACTCACGCACACTGACTCTCATACACATACACACACACACACTCACGCACACTGACTCTCATACACACACACACTCACGCACACTGACTCTCATACACATACACACACACACACTCACGCACACTTACTCTCATACACACACACACTCACGCACACTGACTCTCATACACACACACACTCACGCACACTGACTCTCATACACACACACACTCACGCACACTGACTCTCATACACACACACACTCACGCACACTGACTCTCATACACACACACACACACGCACACTGACTCTCATACACACACACACACTCACGCACACTGACTCTCATACACATACACACACACGCACACTGACTCTCATACACACACACACACTCACGCACACTGACTCTCATACACATACACACACACACACTCACGCACACTGACTCTCATACACATACACACACACACACTCACGCACACTGACTCTCATACACACACACACACACACACGCACACTGACTCTCATACACACACACACTCACGCACACTGACTCTCATACACACACACACACTCACGCACACTGACTCTCCTACACACACACACACACACACGCACACTGACTCTCATACACACACACACACACACACACACGCGCGCACTGACTCTCATACACACACACACACACACACGCACACTGACTCTCACGCACACGCACACTGACTCTCTCACACACGCACACGCACACTGACTCTCACACACGCACATGCACACTGACTCTCACACACGCACATGCACACTGACTCTCACACACGCACATGCACACTGACTCTCTCACACACGCACACGCACACTGACTCTCACACACGCACATGCACACTGACTCTCACACACGCACATGCACACTGACTCTCACACACGCACACGCACACTGACTCTCACACACACACACGCACACACTGACTCTCATAGACACACACACACACACTCTCTCTCTCTCTCTCTCTCTCTCTCTCTCTCTCTCGCCCTCACTCTCTACCCGTCTGTCTACATGACTTTGTTTCTCTTTAGCTGTGTGGCTGGACATTGGTGTGTGTCTTAAATTCACATGTCCTCACAAAGCCTGTGTGTAAACTATCCAGTGTTTCTCTCACAGTTCAGAGAACATCGCAGCCAGTGTTGAGGATCTGCTGCAGAGCTTCACTGCCTTCCTGCAGGAGAAAAGGTACTGCATCCGGTCTGATCAGCTCACTGTCACACTGCAAACACAACATGTGTACTGTAGCACCTCTCAGAGCTCAGACTAGTGATGTGTATGCTGGCCACACAGCTGTGACAGTGAACTCTGTCAGAGCACATGTATGATTGTCTGTCACTTGATAAATGTATGGATGAGTATTTCTATAGGTGAATAATGCGTTGATGAGTATTCGTACAGGTGAATAATGCACTGATGAGTATTCGTATAAGTGAATAATGTGTTGATGAGTATTCGTACAGGTGAATAATGCACTGATGAGTATTCGTACAGGTGAATAATGCGTTGATTAGTATTCGTACAGGTGAATAATGTGTTGATGAGTATTCGTACAGGTGAATAATGTGTTGATGAGTATTCGTACAGGTGAATAATGTGTTGATGAGTATTCGTACAGGTGAATAATGTGTTGATGAGTATTCGTACAGGTGAATAATGTGTTGATGAGTATTCGTACAGGTGAATAATGCGTTGATGAGTATTCGTATAGGTGAATAATGCGTTGATGAGTATTCGTACAGGTGAATAATGCGTTGATGAGTATTCGTACAGCTGAATAATGCGTTGATGAGTATTCGTACAGCTGAATAATGCGTTGATGAGTATTCGTACAGGTGAATAATGTGTTGATGAGTATTCGTACAGGTGAATAATGCGTTGATGAGTATTCGTATAGGTGAATAATGTGTTGGGTATTTGCTCTTTCAGATTCCTGGTAGATTATGATGAGGAGTTTCCAGTGGGAGACGACATCAGTCTGCTCCAGCAGGCCTTCCCTCATCTGTATCCTTACACACACACACACACACACACTCTCACACACGCGCGCACACACACACACACGCACACTCAGGGACACAGACACACACGCGCGCGCACACACACACATGCACACACACCCCCACACGCACACACACCCCCACACGCACACATGCACACACACGCACACATGCGCACACGCGCACACACATGCACACAAACACACACACACACACTCACCCACACATATTTTACACAACATATACACACATTCATATCATTGGAGAGAGAGAAGTCTGGACCTATTGCTGAGGGC
>NC_044508.1:961996-984496 GCF_902362185.1 Chanos chanos | reverse complement strand
TGTGTGTGTGTGTGTGTGTGTGTATATATGTGTCTGTGTGTGTGTGTGTGTGTGTGTGTGTGTGTGTGTGTGTGTGTTAAGGCCGGTGAAGGAGGAGCTGCCGGCTGTGCTGAGCAGCAGGTCAAACGTATTTGACGATGATGAGTTTGATGTGTTTAACCGTGACCAGGTGGACATGTCACGCGTGTGGAGGGGCAGGAGGTCAGTTTACACCTTGTCACATGACTCCTCATTCACTCATATAATACACACAGCCTCCATACACCACTGCATGTGTGTAAATGTGTTTGCATATGTGTATCTGTGTGTGTGTGTGTGTGTGTTTGTGTGTGTGTGTAATGTGTGTGTGTGTCTAATGTGTGTGTGTAATGTATGTGTGTGTGTGTATCTCTCTGTGTGTGTGTGTGTGTGTGTGTGTGTGTGTGTATATGTGTGCGTGTTAGGAAAGGGGAGAGTGTGCGGGACATGCTGAATGATAAGCGACATGTAGAGGAACAGCGGGCTCGTTATCAGGCCTACGAGACCGTTGTGGACGAGGTTCCCATAGCAACGGACCCGTCTGCCGCCTCGGGTGAGGCCTACGTGGTGGACGACTATGAGGATGAGTATGACGACACGTACGACATTAATCAGGTGGGAGCCAACGACCTGGACGAGGACGCCGACCTTCTGAACCGCAGGTACAGGCTCCGCCCCCTCTGTGTGGACCATCCCTGATTCACTGAGGTTCACAATCCCAGACATTACACTTAACTCCTCTCGTTAGAACATCTCACACCCCTGACCTTTGACCTCTGCCTCCACCAGGCCCTTCACCGTCCCTCAGGTCCTGAGGTCAAGCAAACAAGCCCAGGGCGATGAGGAAGAGGAGGATGAGGAGGAGGAAGAGGAGGTGAGAATGGGTGTCTCAGACGTGGGAGCTGATTGGTTGTGATGTTAAATGGACGTGTGTGTGGTTTGAGTGGACGGCGTGGTGTGGTCTTATTGGTTATGAAGTGGTGTGAACATGTCTGTTATGTGTGCGGTCTAGGAGGACAGCGCAAAGAAAGATCTTTTCATCCAAGACCCGGCGATGTTGAGAGAGCGTGCAGAGGCCAGGAGAGCCGCCATGCTGAGCAGGAAGGGGTGAGGACCAGACCGTCAAAAACAAACAAACAAACAAGAAAACACATGGGAACCCAGAAAACAGAAGTTTAACTCCGATGGCCAGTTCTGAGCTAAGCCTGGATTTATACAGTGCCCTCTTTCTCATTCTGATTGTTTGGATGTCGTTTATTTATCTGATTTCTCGTATTTCTGAGGACACTGACGTTGCCTCTGTGACGTGTTTTGGTGATGTAGGTACAGGCCTCCTCCGCCCAGTCAGGTGGTGGGCAAGCCGAAGGGTCAGGGTCAGACCCTGGAGACGTTCCTGGACCGTCGCAGAAAAGAAGCCAACAAGAGTCGCGGTGCCAACCACAACCGCCGCACCATGGCGGACCGCAAGAGGAACAAAGGCATGATCCCCTCCTGAGGTCACCAGGGCGTGGCCGCCACCGCCGCCTGCCCCCGTTACGACATCGCAGCGATGTCAGAGAGCAGAGTGCTGGTATCACGGAGACGAGACAAAGCAGCGTTTCCAAGGGAACGGGACTGATGTGGATGTCTGTGGGAAAAGAGATGCCTGAGGCACAGAGCCATGCTTGTCCCTTTAAACAGGCCTGGATTTTTTTTTTTTTTTTTGGTTTAGTCTAAATTTGCAACATTTGGTTGCATTGTTCATTTTCCAACCTGATGTTACGGGGTTGAGTTGGGTATGTACCCATGCTGGTAAACAGTGCAGGAATGTCTGAACAGAACCCAAAGATTTCTGTTAAAGAAAACACATGCACAGAAATCAGTTAATGTTTTTACTTTAAAATAAAATCCACACAGGCAGACTGAACTGCCGACAGAAGGCCTTGTTTTTCATTTGCCTTGTAGCAAATTCTCTTATTAAAGAAATCAGTTATACAAACAGCTGATTGACTGAGGGCATGGATACAATGAGTCTGAGTGTGTGAGTGGATGAGGTGCGTGAGTGTGCGTGAGTGTGGAGGGGCAGCGTGAAGATGCTCAGATCTGATGAGACAAGTCCCCTTTGACTGAACTACACAGACAAAACCACTTTGACTGAACTACACAGACAAATTCCCTTTGACTGAACTACATAGGGAGCTGACAAAGCCTCTCTCCAGTCTCACCCGGTCCAGTTGTGCATTCCTTCTAAACTGTCACGTCAGTTTGACGTCTCTGCTACTCCAAACAAAACAACATGGGGTTGTTTATAACAGAAATCGATTAGTGATTACTCTTGAAATTAAGTCAAAACATTACAAAAGAAGCAAAGAAATACAAGAACAAAAACTGTTATTACTATGTTTTTTTATTATTATTCTTATTATTTCTTATGAAGATTCCTATCAGGTGTGCGTTTGTAACAGACAGCCTTTTTGTCAGTGTACCAGTCGTAAAAATCCATGTTCACTCATTGGCGGGAGGTGTTTTTTATGTACCTTTTAAGACATTTTCCTGTCGAGTCCTGTTTTTGTAACGAGTCCTGTTCTACATTGGGAGTCACTGTCATTTCACGGCTACAAAAGTGAATCGCACTGACTCAGGAGGGACTCACACGTGTCGTTACTGCGTAAATGCTGCGATACCACAGACGCGTCACATACAGCAGGACTGGTCCGTCTTCTTTAGGCCGACAGTCGACAGAGGTGGGTCATTAACTGTTATGCTGCTGCCAGAGTTAACGTGTTTCAACACACACACACACACACACACACACGCACGAGAGGAGGTACAAGTCAGACTATGGTTGATTAGCATCTCTCTGCTTCATGAGGAGGTGTGTTTAACTGCTGAAACAGAGTCATCCAGGAGAGGGCAGTGTTTGCTTTTGTCCCGTTCCTGAACTGACATGGGGAGTTTCTCAATGTTGAGTCTCTGTGACTCTTCGTCAGTGACTCTCTCTCTGTCAGTGACTCTCTGTCAGTGACTGGCTGTCAGCGCCTTTCTCTGGGTATGTTTTTTTTTTTGTAGAATTTAGTCTGACTTTGTCAGTGTAATCTCTGATTACATGTGTAAGTCTGATGTGTTTTAACAGTGCCCTGAAGGAAGACGTCGGGGAATTAAAAGGAGTGAAATGTTTTTAAAGGCAAACCAGCATATTACTACACATTATTAAACTATTCCCATCTCCTTTACAAAGTTAATAATATAATGATAGAAATGTTTAAATATTTTGGCATAAAACAGGAGTTGAATCTAGTGTGTTTGCTCTCGTGACTAGACTCTCATTCTCCCATTTTCAAAGTGCTCAGTATTGTAGTAAAACCCACTGAGCCTTGCTCCTTTCACACACACACACACACACACGAGGCTTCTCTGAGAAAGACAGTGAGTCTGGCTGCGGAGCGCGTGCCGTCCGGGCCTTCTGGACCGTAATCCACGGCCAGGGCAGGTACCACCACATCGGGCTCATGTGGAGGTCACTCAGTGTCTCTGGACAGAGTTCTGTGTCTTAACGAACAGTCAGAAAACTCTGTGAGGGGTGAGGTAAGAACTGGAGTTGACACAAACACCAAAACAAAGACTTGCTTCTCATTCCTTCATTTCCAGGTCCTGCTGCCGTCCATGAATCCATTTCAACAGAAATTACCTGTATGTCAGGAAAAAAAAGGGTCAATACAGTGGGTTGCAGGCAGAACTTATGGTCCACAGTCTGGTGGGTTTTCAGTCTATAAGACTGTACTTTAGACGGAAATTTCCTGAACTTCATTAAACTAAACTACTGGTTCCGAGAGAGCGATGGTAACATAACCGGAGCTACACAACACGATCCGGTTCTAACAGACTGCTCTTCTCTCTATGGAATCTACCGGAATGTTGTTCTTTCCACAGAAACCACTCAGGGCTCTGCTCTGAGTATACTGGGTAACTCGCTGAGAATTTTAAACCCTCTTCTCTGCTGAATTACCCTCCGAGGCAAAGCTGAAAAAAGACAAAAAACCACGACAAGGCACAGTGAGCATCTGACTCACCGAGGACGCTCCGTTTGCACAGAGGACACGTCTGCTGGAGGAGTAACCAGGGGTCCACACAGTCCCTGTGAAACTCATGGAGACACGGGAGGACTCGCAGACACTGCCGAGCAGAGACCACGACACACAGGCCGTGCAGTTACAGCTCTGAGAACAAGCCTGACATGAGCAGCTTAATGACTGTGACAAGCCTGACATGAGCAGCTTAATGACTGTGACAAGCCTGACATGAGCAGCTTAATGACTGTGTTAACTGCTCATTGCTTAAAGTCCTAGGATTAGTTCCATGGGGTAACAGTCAAGATTTCAATTAGAATAAAAAAAAGAGCAGAGGACATTTGTTTCAGTGTGATTGTTCATGCATTTCATTACATTCATAATAAGGAATCAGAAAAGCGATGGTAGCCCCTCCATCCTGCAGCTGTTCATAGTTTATTTCAGAATTTCAGTGACCTGGTTGTTGTTGAATTGCTCCAAACAGACAGCGCAGTCATCTGTGTCCGCTGTCTTCGCCTGCCTGTAGGTCCTAGTCTGCAAAGCAGACAGACGGTTCATGATGTCCTGCTTCACATGTAACTGCACGGGGAAAAAAGAGAGAATTTTCCCATGAGTCCACAGTGCCGTGCAGTCTTAGAGTGGGGTGTGGTCTAGACAGGACGTTGTGGTCAGCTGAAGCTTTGTGTTTACCTGTGAATCATCATTAAACTGGTTGTCCTGGTATTGCCAGCGTGCTTGAACTATGACCCCTGTGGAGAGGATCAGGGCCACTAAGACGATGGTGTTCCAAAGCTGCTGCAGGTATTTCTGTGGGGAGAAAAACAGTGGAGATGTGGACAAGCGACTGGGAACCAGTGCTCCTGTGTGTAAAGCAGATTTCTATTCCCGGTGAGCTGCCTGTCTGATGCACGTGTCTACGACTCGTCGACGTTCAGACTGAGCGTCTGATAGTCTGCACAGTCATCGTGTATGCAAACTGTTTGGTGTCGACTAAAACTGAAAAATACTGTAATAACACGTTAATTACACAATTTGTTTCAGAACCTGCTTTGCTGCGAATGACTTGGTACTGTGTAATTACAATAATCTTTTAAATAAGAACCAGAAAGAACTACATGTCACCATCTCAGTTCCCCAGGGCAAATGTGAGATGACATAGTTCCATAACCTTAACTTTGAATATTTGACTTTTTAATAAAAAATCAAGTGCAACTGCAGTTATTTGGACACACATTGCGATTTCAGACCTGTACTTGGGAGTTGCTCTCTCCAGTACAGATGACCCCCTGCCACTCCCCATACAGACCCCCCCTCGAACGACCGCAGCTGGACCACAAGGTCAGCGTGGCCCCCTGCAACAGGACCGTGAGAAAAGCCACGGCCAAGCGTCAAAACAGAAATAACAGCGGTAATTAGTTGCAGTTAAACGCTAATTGGTTAAAAGCTAACTCTCTTTGAGACCTGTTGAATGAGGTTTACCAGGTTATCCTGCAGAAAGGTCTTATAGCTGATTTTTGCAGTTGCTTGCAGACCCCTGAAGAAATAAACACAGAAAATGATTAAACTCTGGTTCCATTTAATCTGTAAATGACATGTTCAACATAAACAAGTGAACACTGACTGTTCCTATACCTGAGGAGAGCTCCAATGAGCTTGGTGACGTTTTCTGAGGTCTGAATTACGATGATTGGTTTGGAGAGCACTTGAGAGAGGTCCATCTGCAGTTACACAGACAGGAAAGAGTCAAAAAAGTACAAACAAATCCGATCCTATAAGAGACGAACCAAAGCGACTAGACTTACCTCTCTCACAGTGTTTTGGTTCAGGGCCAAAATGATCAGAGCCGACGCTCCAAGCACCAGCGCTCTCTTCATCTTTAACCAAAACAAAACAATCTTAATTTCCGTTTATTTCAGAACTCACACTATATTTCACACTATATTCATTCTGCCCAACCGACCTTACTGACGACGGCAGAAGCGAAAGATTCCTGTTTGCCTTTCGCTGTTTTTCTGTCTTCCGCGTTAACAGACACCACTCCGATCCATGGGCTTACCTGTCTATCATTATCATCGACCTCTCGCGCCTCGTTCTGCATCTTTATCGGCAAAGCGCAATGAAAGCAACCATTAATCACACAACACACTGGTTATGCACTGACAATAAAACTACATAGTGCTGACTTGCATTGACTCTCTGTTGGTAAACTGTCCGTACCCGTGTAAAACAGATCATTTTTTGATAATCAAAAAGAAAACGTTGCTTTATTTACCGTTTTCTCATTGTACAGTATGAAATGTGATATGCGACAGCCACAACAATTCTGCGGTCATGCCAAAAACTACCATTTGATTTAATACAGCATTAACTTACTAATATTAGGTCCCCTTCGAGAGTATAATCTCTTTTGTGCTGGTTTACAGGGAGATCGTTGTCCAGACTCCCTTCGACAACCTCGCCTTGCAAAACGCTGCTGACGCCCTCTGGTTCTTGCAGAAAAACCTCAACTAAAGCTACCTGTTCTCCACATACCAGCAGACACGGCCAAACAAAAACAGGGTAAAGTACACAAACGACATAAATATAGCACCAGAATCCAGGACCAGCCATGTCTGAGTGACGGAAGTCAGCTGATACATGTGAAATGAGTTTTATTCTAAAACTCTACAGCATTTTGTTTAAATGGCCCAGCTGGTCGCCTCTGGTTTCATATCCGCCAGCGACTGTAAACAAAGGTACCAACGCGCAGTGACGCGGTGCTGACACTTCCTGCAAAATAAAAGTCTTTGCCTTGCGTTTGTTTCTACCGGAGAACTGAACGAATTATAAAGTTTCCTAAACGCAGCTGGGGGATGATCAGGTACCAATCAGTTTATGTTAATAATATGTACATCAGCAGGCTGCTCTCTAGCATAGAAAATCTATTCATCAAGGTATTGTGGTGCTACCTGTTCCAACTTAAGCATCTCGCAAATTTAAGATATATTCCCACGTGAAGACTGGCACTAAACTGTGCATTTTGTAACAAGGCAAGTACAGAGAAACGAATGCAGGAAAGTAAGATGAATTCATGCCGGAAGTGTAAGCGACGCAAAATTAATTGCAGAGCTCGTGTTTTGATTTTTGGTCATGGGCCGGCCATCTTTATCGCTTACTGTTGGTCTGTTCACACCATATGCAGTCAGTGAGACAGGGATTAACAAAGTTCAGTGAGGAATTTACCTTGCAGTACTTCTAATACAAACTGCACCATTTTATAGTTAAGAATGCTTGCCACTGGAATATGAACTTGTGTCGTCTTGAATAGCATTGTTCTACCCGTACAATCCGTGTTTAAACGAACGGAATCGATGAGCGTTGTCTTATTGTTATGGAAATAAGTTGAGCAATAATGGAGAGTTACTTATGTCTGCTCATTTTGACAGCACTCATTGTGTATGTCATTTACTTCTTTCACGCGTATTTGTACCGTTCCCACCGACAACTTAGAACGTGCGCGGTTTTTGACTTCAACCAGCCTTTGCCAAGCTATGCGTACCTCTGGGTCAGATACATGACTGAATCTTTTCGCAAAAGCCAGGGTCACTTATACGAAAATAACAAGGACAAAAAAGCAATTACAGACGAACTTGTCTTTACAATTTTCAACTGCAGGTAGGTTAAACTGTCAACTGCCTTGAAACGAAACGACACCTTAAAATGATATTTATAATTAATTAGCAAGCATTTTATGACCGGTAATTTACAACAGGCGCATGCGTTTGTAGACAGACGACCTAAATTGATTCCTACACAAATTTAGTAAGGATTTTGTTTTTTACTTATATTTTTTTTTACTCAGTAGATTCATACCATATGCAATGTACATCTAAAATTGACAAACGGCTAAAATACTTGTATAATTTTGTTGTTGTCAGTGCAGTAAATCTACTAAATTCACAGATCATTTCAAGAAAATTATATCTATTTGGGTTCCTAAAAAACTTTTAGCAGAGGATGGTTTCGATCCATCGACCTCTGGGTTATGGGCCCAGCACGCTTCCGCTGCGCCACTCTGCTGTTGCCAAAATGGTTGAACTACCAGCATATAACCTGTTTCTACCATCGCATCTGTAGGCTTGACGTACAGAATTTGAGAAAGTATTGCTCTGCCATGGGATATGGTTGGGATTATCCGGATAGCACCTTCAGAGATGTCCCCTTGTGCTATCCCGACTATTTCTGCTGCCGATTACTCACCATGATTCTGTGTTCAGAGAGATTCAAACTGAGTCCGTTGGGTAAGGCACATTCATACGTCTCTCTGTTGATAACTTTGAGATCACTGTGTGACAGGAAAGATGTAACGGCTCAGTTTTAAACCTCTCTCTCACAATCGTTTGTCTCTGTTTGTCTTTTGGCAAACAACTGCTATTAGCTTATTCGAAAGTATACACACTACCTTATGGCATCAAGGAAATGTAACAATATGGTGAATTAAACCTGAGAATTCTTCTTCTTCTTCTTCTTCTTCTTCTTCTTCTTCCTCTTCTTCTTCTTCTTCTTCTTCCTCTTCTTCTTCTTCCTCTTCTTCTTCTTCTTCTTTCTTTAGGCTTGGAATGACAAGCAGGGATATGTCCACTGACAAAATGCAAAACACCTTCCAATTTACCTATACATTGTTTTTCTTTATCTAATTCTTGCTGTATAGTAATGAGTGCCCACCTGTTAAGGTTTAAACCTAATGTAATGGCTGGGCATTTCACTCAGACTGGCAATACATTTAAAAGAGGTTATCATGGGCTCCTTCTGTCCGCCAGTGTCTGCAAAGATTGGGCAGCAGGGGGCGCCATGCCAAACGTTGTAATGATTTTCAACGATCTACCACAAATATCTGTGAAGCTTCAAGTATTCTGATGTGTATATAGCCCACTGCACAGTTCAGTTTCCCCCTGAGGAGTCATTCAGAGGCGAACTCGGCCTAGACTGCTGGGCAGACACATAGAGACTTTCCTCTGAACTTAATGAAACATTGCCATAAACTGGTGGACTCCAGCTGGCCCAGTTATTAATATCACGTCAGTGCAAAGGAGTTCTAGTGTGTTATATGTTTCATGGCTGACAGAAGCTTGTAACCGACCCTAACCCTAACCCTAACCCTAACCCTAACCCTAACTGACCTGAAAACGTCTTGTCCCCAAGGCCTGGTTCGCGTGCGTCAGACCTTGAGCTCTCTCCAGCCAGTGGATGAACTGAAGAAAGGCCCGTTCACTGTGCAGGCCAGAGTGACTGAGTACCGGTCGGTTCTGGACGGTGTGGAGGTGGACATCTCTCTCAGTGCTGGCAGAGGTGACTTGCCCGTGTGGGAGAGCGCGATTACAATGTTCTCCCAGAAAACAGGACCACACACCCAGTCAGAGCCAGCGGACACACCCGACGGTACATTCCTAAAAACTACACAGATCCATCTTTCTGTCTAATTCAGCTCATGTGTGGTGATTAAATGTGTTCAGGTCCAGTCTGTATATTGCCTTTTTTTGGGAAGAGAACAGGAGAACTTTTCCTGTCTGTGGAAAAGTTCCCCTGACAGTCTTTAAACTTTGTGTGAATTAGCTGTGAAGGGAACCTGGTGCAGTCCAGCACTAGCTCACAGTTTGACTCTGGGTGATCATGTGAAAGATGTTGTTCATGGGCTGGTTTGTGTCTGGTTCTCTGGTTCTCTGGTTCTGGTTCCTTGCGTCTGCCTGTTCGTGCTCAGGGTCAGATGCAGTGAAGGGAGTGGACCTGGTCGTGCCTTGGTCTGCAGGTGTGACGTGCACCTGGGCATTCTGGGAGCTCTGCCCCGCCTGTGTGTTACTGCGCGGAGCCTGTCGTCTGCACCTCACACGCCCAAACACACCTGCGCTCTGGGTCCTGTCCAGGTGTCTGGTGGAGATTGAGAAGCACAGAGGTAAAGCTGCAGTTAAACCATCTCCCCTCCACAGGACACGCCCAGTCATGTGCCACGCCTGTAAGACTGCAGCTGTAATGTCGCTCCACTGCAGACTGTGTTACCAGAACATCGTGTCAACATATGAACATGCTGTCTGTGTGTGTGTGTGTGTGTGTGTGTGTGTCCGCGTGTGTCCATGTCTGTCCACGCTTGTCCATGTGTGTGTGTCTGTCTGTCCGTGTATGTCTGTGCGTGTCCGTGTGTGTCCATGTGTGTGTGTCTGTCTGTACGCGCATGTCCATATGCGTGCGCGCGCGTGTGTGTGTGTGTGTGTGTGTGTGCCCACGTGTGCTGTAACTGAGTTTGACTGTGAGTTGTGCCCTTTCATTGTTTCTGTAGGAGTGGATGCTGTTCGGGCCCCAGTCTCTGTGTCTGTCACTTTCAGACGGAGCCTGTTCCTCCCAGCGGACGTCAGGATCAGGTTTAGCCAGGCGGCTAGTGACTCTGCTCTCAGACTGTGCAGGTTTGTGATGGAAAAGCCCAGCACGCGGGAGCAGTACGTCTCAGGAGAGATCCAGGGCTCTGACACACAGGAGTGAAGCCATTTTAGCCCAGGGAAAGAGTGGACGTCTCACTTACAATGTGAACTCAGTCAAACTCAGTCTGTCAGTGGTGAGGTGGTTTTGGTTAATTATGTCATTTGGTTGACTTGCACTGAATGGAATAAAAAAATACATTTCACTTGAATTTTCAAAAATGGTATTGTTATGAAAATATGAATCATCCATTTATTAGTTCCCTTTACTCATAGCCATGTATTAATTACTGTATAACCACACAAATATCACATAAATTTTGCTAGTTCTGAAAAACACTGATTCTATTGGCATGGCAAAGGCTTGAGATGTAAAGAGATGTGATGTCATGTGACGTGCTGTGCTGTGATGTCATGTGATGTCATGTGATGGGGGCGGGGCACAGCATGGCTGTAAAGGCTGGGACAGGTTAACCTGTGAAACTGTGCAGCTGCTGCAGCACCATTCACAGCGTGAATCTGACTCCACACGTATAACAGTCATGACCTGATGTCATTAAGTTTCTGCGATCATCACATTAGAAATTTAATGTTTCAGTTTAATTCTTTTTTATTTGCTTGAACTGGGTAAAATGAAACCAAGGATCTCAGTTAACTGGGTAAACTGGGTTGAATGACAACTTATTGCACTGAATTGTCATATGATGTTTTATTAATGATGATGATCATGACTCAATACTTGTTGCCTATTGCTCACAGCACTGTGTGTGTATGTGTGTGCGTGTGCGCGTATGTGTGTGTGTGTGTGTGTGTGTGTATGCGTGTGCGAAGTCTCTGAGTCTCCAGACTGACAGATGATTTCTCACAGGTGTGAGGGACAGAGGGAACAGACTAGTCAGCCAATGATGTAGTGTTAGTGTGATGTAGTGTTAGTGTGATGTAGTGTCAGTGTGATTTAGTGTCAGTGTGATGTAGTGTTAGTGTGATGTAGTGTCAGTGTGATATAGTGTTAGTGTGATGTAGTGTTAGTGTGATATAGTGTCAGTGTGATGTAGTGTCAGTGTGATGTAGTGTTAGTGTGATGTAGTGTTAGTGTGATATAGTGTCAGTGTGATGTAGTGTTAGTGTGATGTAGTGTTAGTGTGATTTAGTGTTAGTGTGATGTAGTGTTTATGTGATGTAGTGTTAGTGTGATGTAGTGTTAGTGTGATGTAGTGTTAGTGTGATATAGTGTCAGTGTGATGTAGTGTTAGTGTGATTTAGTGTTAGTGTGATGTAGTGTTAGTGTGATTTAGTGTTAGTGTGATGTAGTGTTAGTGTGATATAGTGTTAGTGTGATATAGTGTTAGTGTGATGTAGTGTTAGTGTGATTTAGTGTTAGTGTGATGTAGTGTTAGTGTGATGTAGTGTTAGTGTGATGTAGTGTTTATGTGATGTAGTGTTAGTGTGATGTAGTGTTAGTGTGATATAGTGTCAGTGTGATGTAGTGTTAGTGTGATGTAGTGTTAGTGTGATTTAGTGTTTATGTGATGTAGTGTTAGTGTGATGTAGTGTTAGTGTGATGTAGTGTTAGTGTGATATAGTGTCAGTGTGATGTAGTGTTAGTGTGATTTAGTGTTAGTGTGATGTAGTGTTAGTGTGATGTAGTGTTAGTGTGATGTAGTGTTAGTGTGATTTAGTCTTAGTGTGATTTAGTCTTAGTGTGATGTAGTGTTGAAATAGGACTGTTGTAAAGATCAGTCAGTGTGTGAAGAGTATTAGTTTGAGCCCAGACTGAGTCAAGCGGTTCTGTCTGTCTGAGAACTGGGTTTGTTGGGTTTGGGTTGTTGGGTTTGTGGAGCTCACATGGGCAGTCCGACCCTCCCAGTCTCTCATCTTCACCTCTCTCTGTTTGTCTCTCTTCTCGAATGGGAGATGATGTGGAGATGATGTGGAGATGAGTTGGTATAAAAAGGGCAAATAGCACTCATCCCTGTTGCCAAATTTGATTATATTTATTTAAAATAATTAACACACACATACTCTGTTTTGATTTCATTAGAGTTTAAATCTTTGAATATTTCCATCTTGTTTTGGTTTTCATACATTCCATTGTTCAGGCGTCTAGACGCTGTTCCAGGGAAGGCCCTCTCAGAGAGGAATCATTCAGTTCAATGAAGATGAAGCGTTTCATTCTGTCTCTGCCTCTGACTGACTGACGCAAGTCCATGTTTAAGCAACTTTTTCACTTCCATAATGACTCAGGCTATAAAAATACCCTAGAATTAAAATGAAAAATATCATACATACACACCGTCAAGTTTATTATGTTTCAAACAGAGCAGTCTTTCAGAGCAGGTTCTGTCAGGTTGTTTCAGGTTGTGTCAGGTTATATTTCAGGTTGTGTAGGGTTATGTTTCAGATTGTGTAGGGTTGTATCAGGTTATTTCTCACTATATTTCAGGTTGTTTCAGGTTATGTAAGGTTATTTCAGGTTGTATCAGGTTGCATAGGGTTATTTCAGGTTGTATCAGGTTATATTTCAGGTTGTGTAGGGTTGTGTCAGGCTGTATCGGTTTATTTCAGGTTGTATCAGGATATATTGGGTCATTTAGCACAGACTCATCTCAGATTTGTACAGTTTAAACCCCGGATAGAGGGGCTCAGTGAACGTGGCGTGGAATGGGTGTAAGTGTGTGAGTGTGTGTGTGTGTGTGTGTGTGTGTCAGAGGAGACACTGTAGAGGGACAGAGTGCTGGCTAGCTCGTCCAGGTACACACCTACTCTTTGAGAGCGGGAGCGAGAGGCGGGTGTGTCATGTTCCTGTGCCAGGCTGTGGATTTGTAACTGGAGCAGCACAGATTCCAGGATCTGTCGTTATATCCGAATCTGTCATCTGCTGTTCAAGTGTTAACTCTCCAACCAGTCCACTCAGCCTCCCAGTAACAACATCCAGTCAGACCCTCTCTGCAAAGCAACTGGTACCAGAAGTCAAATCTGTCTGACTGATCAACCTTTGGCTGTTCCTCCTTCTCCCGCGTGACCTTTCTGCAGCTGTGAGACAGGGACGGCCATGTGTGTGCCGTGTTTGGGTCCAGGGTGAGTTTACAGGCATCTGTAAGAAAAACAGATGTGCTGAACTGATTCTTCTGTCATCTGCTATCAATTGATTTACTGATTTATTGCTTTTGCGTACAGATTAATTTTAATAAGCACAATTTTAACAACAGAGGATCAACGCAGCAACACAGAAACAGCACAATATTAAAACTGGCTCCACTCCGCCCTCACACACCTGACTCCACTCTGCCCTCACACACCTGACTCCACTCTGCCCTCACACACCTGACTCCACTCTGCCCTCACACACCTGACTCCACCCTGCCCCCACACACCTGACTCCACTCTGCCCTCACACACCTGACTCCACTCCGCCCTCACACACCTGACTCCACTCTGCCCTCACACACCTGACTCCACTCTGCCCTCACACACCTGACTCCACTCTGCCCTCACACACCTGACTCCACCCTGCCCCCACACACCTGACTCCACTCTGCCCTCACACACCTGACTCCACTCCGCCCTCACACACCTGACTCCACTCTGCCCTCACACACCTGACTCCACTCTGCCCTCACACACCTGACTCCACTCTGCCCTCACACACCTGACTCCACTCCGCCCTCACACACCTGACTCCACTCCTCACACACCTGACTCCACCCTGCCCCCACACACCTGACTCCACTCCACCCTCACACACCTGACTCCACTCTGCCCTCACACACCTGACTCCACCCTGCCCCCACACACCTGACTCCACTCTGCCCTCACACACCTGACTCCACCCTGCCCCCACACACCTGACTCCACTCTGCCCTCACACACCTGACTCCACTCCGCCCTCACACACCTGACTCCACTCCTCACACACCTGACTCCACTCTGCCCTCACACACCTGACTCCACTCTGCCCCCACACACCTGACTCCACTCTGCCCCCACACACCTGACTCCACTCTGCCCTCACACACCTGACTCCACCCTGCCCCCACACACCTGACTCCACCCTGCCCTCACACACCTGACTCCACTCTGCCCTCACACACCTGACTCCACTCTGCCCCCACACACCTGACTCCACTCTGCCCTCACACACCTGACTCCACTCTGCCCCCACACACCTGATTCCACTCTGCCCCCACACACCTGACTCCACTCTGCCCCCACACACCTGACTCCACTCTGCCCTCACACACCTGACTCCACTCTGCCCTCACACACCTGACTCCACTCCGCCCTCACACACCTGACTCCACTCCGCCCTCACATACCTGACTCCACTCCGCCCTCACACACCTGACTCCACTCTGCCCTCACACACCTGACTCCACTCTGCCCCCACACACCTGACTCCACTCTGCCCTCACACACCTGACTCCACCCTGCCCCCACACACCTGACTCCACCCTGCCCTCACACACCTGACTCCACTCTGCCCTCACACACCTGACTCCACCCTGCCCTCACACACCTGACTCCACCCTGCCCCCACACACCTGACTCCACCCTGCCCTCACACACCTGACTCCACTCCTCCCTCACACACCTGACTCCACTCTGCCCTCACACACCTGACTCCACTCTGCCCTCACACACCTGACTCCACTCTGCCCCCACACACCTGACTCCACCCTGCCCCCACACACCCGACTCCACCCTGCCCCCACACACCTGACTCCACCCTGCCCTCACACACCTGACTCCACTCCTCACACACCTGACTCCACCCTGCCCCCACACACCTGACTCCACTCCACCCTCACACACCTGACTCCACTCTGCCCCCACACACCTGACTCCACCCTGCCCTCACACACCTGACTCCACTCCTCCCTCACACACCTGACTCCACTCTGCCCCCACACACCTGACTCCACTCCACCCTCACACACCTGACTCCACTCATCAGTGAATAACCGTAAGGTTGGTAAACTAAGGTGGAGCTGTTAGATCAGGACCAGGCCTAAAACATGCAGAACTGTGGAGCAAAACAGGGAAACACTGATGGAGATCAATAGTACTCCAGCCAAGCTTACACTTCCTCAGTCCTGGTGTCAACCTGCATTCTCCATCGTAGTCCACGGCAGAGGAAAAATAAAAGGACAGGTATCAGATGCTGACTGGATGTATGTCTGGTGTAGGCAGCTCCACCAGTCAGTCAGTGTGACACAGGCCTGAGACACTGAGAGCAATGCTTCTCACCTGGGACTGCATTCAACATCAACAGCCATGTTTTCTGTCGAAAACAACCACCTCAGTGTCTGGCAAAACAACCAGGAATTTAACATTTGTGATTGATTACAGTAACTTTAGGGTTAACACAGTACTTATTTTATATATATGTGTGTGTGTGTGTGTGTGTATTTCAACTCAGGAGTTAGTAAAAACTTTTTTTTAGAAAGTAAGAGCTGGAACTGTGAGAACTTTTACATTACTTGAGTTTCTCCAGTCTACAGCGTGGATCCTCCAGTCCACCAGAGAGCTCCTTCTTTCCTGAGTCTCCTGGGTGATTGTGGCTCAGATCCAGCTCTCTCAGGTGTGAGGGGTTTGAACTCAGAGCTGAAGCCAGAAAAGAACACCCTTCCTTTGTTACTAAACAGCAAGGCAACAGAGAGAGAGAGAGAGAGAGAGAGAGAGAGAGAGAGAGAGAGAGAGAGAGAGAGAGAGAGAGAGAGAGAGAGAGAGAGAGAGAGAGAGAGAGAGAGAGAGAGAGAGAGAGAGAGAGAAGCGGGAGCCCTGAGGGTTAGCATGGATGTGGTGTAGATGGATGTTGTATGACTGCGCGTGCTCCTGCATTCTGTGTCTCTGAATTATGACCTCGTTATGACCTCATTAAAACTCCCACACTCACCGCAACATATTCACAAACATCGTTTTCACGTTAATGAGCTGCTTTTACACACAAAGAGTGGAAAGAACTGTCTTTAATGAGGCAGAAGGAGTGAGATTTGAATACAGAGGAAATGTCCAACCATTTTGTCTAACCATAGTCTTAACTCTGTGTAATTTAAATTTGTAATTTGCAAATTAGTAAAAATATGATTTAAATTTCCACAAATTGATTCCACTCTCAGAAAACTCAGAAGCACTGACCTCAGTGTTTCTAGTTTACAGTGTGGACTCTCCGGTTCAGCAGAGAACAGCTTCACTCCTGAATCCTGCAGATCATTATTTCTCAGGTTCAGGTCTCTCAGGTCTGATTTTGTAGAACAAAGAACTGGGGCCAAAATGTCACATTTCTCTATGAGATTACATTCAGCAAGCCTGAGAAAACAGAAAGACCCATTTAAAAAGATCTATTTCAGAGATGCCAGCATGTAACAATTCATGTCAGGTTGTCAGAGGTCATTTTAATTGTCAATAATAATGGTAACAACCAAACAATAATAATCATGATAAAGCATAACGTCCACATACGTACTGACCTGAGTGGGTCCAGTCTGCAGTAAGGACTTATCAGTGACTTATCAATTCTTCATGAAGGGAGAAATCGTTCATTTCAATTGGGCAGTGGAGGAGGCTGATGCATCTCTCTGGAGAGATGTTTTTTCTTTCTGATTAGTTTGAGATTTTGGATGACTTAATCCCTTGTTTCTGCTGCACTGTCTGTTCGTGGCAGTAGACCGCGTAAGGGTTTTTGATTGGATTCTAGTGACATGCCATGAAGGAAACGCACAAACAGATCTGGATGTCCATTTCTGCCGTCAAGAGCCCTGTTCACTGCAGCCTTCAGCAGAAAGTCCTGTGGCGGAGTTTGAGACTCCTCCTGTAGGAATGATGGAAGTTTATCGGTGTTTTTGCTTACAAAACAATAAAATACAAAAACAGCAGCAAAAGATTCCTTAATGCTCAGGTGCACAAAGATATAAACCTTCGTGTGATAAAGCACAGACTCCTCTTTATTAAAAATCTCAGTGAATATTCCAGAGTACACTGAGGCTTGATTCACATCAGTGCCACATGTTTTAAGGTCATCTTCATAGAACAGCGGACTGCACGTCTGAGGACGTTTGAAAGCCAGCTCTGCTAACTTCAGAAGGATGTCTTTGCTGGACTCCAGAAGCAGCTGTGGGTCTGTCAGATCTCTCTCCTGATACTTGTGGTTCTTTATGTTCATCTGTATAAGCAGAAAGTGTGGATACACTTCAGTCAGAGTTTTAGGAGTTGCTTCACTGTTGTCTCGGACAGGCATCGTTTGGATCGCAGTGGCTGTAATCCAATAGAAAACCAGTATGTGACACATGATACGCAGGCCGCGTGAAGCTCTGGTGTGCGAAATGATCTGGCTGGCCAGAACTGGATCACTGGTTTTTCTCCTGAAGTACTCCTCCTTCTGGGGGTCACTAAATCCATGTATTTCTGTTATCTGGTTTATGTACTGAGGGAGAATCTGATTGGCTGCTGCTGGTCTGGAGGTTATCCAGTTAGGAGTGGAGGGAAGCAATTCACCTGTAGTGAGGCTCTTTAACGGGATATTGGTGGACGCTGCCTCACGCACACTGGAAACCTTTTTAGAATGGTTATCAAAATGAAGTCGACTTTCATCCAAACTATCAAAGATGAACAAAGTTTTACATGAATTGAGCGTTTTTATGACCAGTCCTCTTAGCTCGGGGTAGAGGTCAAGAGGAAGGTCATAGAGACTGTGGTGATTGTCATTTACCAAATTCAACTCTCAAAAGGGAAATACAGACATGAAATCTATGTCCTGATTAGCCTTTCCCTCCGTCCAGTCAAGAACGACCTTCTGCACAGAGACAGTGTTTCTAATCCCTGCGATTCCCTTTGTCAACACTGTTCTAACATGTTTGTCTTGTCTGGGCAAGGTTTTAAATATGTGAGTGTAGCAGATTGGTTTTTTGTGTGAAACCTCTGTTTTGTGCTCTGTCTCAAGCTCCCATATCTCGTGTTCCTTATCCACGCCTTCACTCTCTCCCTCAGTGATGTAAAGCTCCGTGTAAAAGCTGGTGAGGAGAGTGTTTTTGCTCCCTGAGCAGAGATGCCTTCAAACATACACTCAAACTTATTCTGCAGGGCGGTTTTATGACGCTGAGTGATTCTCTTCAAATCTTCATGTGCACTGTGTTAGTGCTGCCCAGTCACCTCCAGCTGTGAATGTGTTTGCAGGGCAGGCACTGGATGGTGGTACCTGGCATGTTTCTCATGGGGTGGGGGGCAGGCCCAGGCAGACTGGTCTGCCCAGCTCTGGGCTTCTGCCCACTGCAGATCACAGGCCGTGGGCCTAGGGTAGCCAGCCTTGTGTGGGTGTAGAACAGCATGAGTTCTAGATCTCTCTCTGCACTGGGGACAGGCCAAGTCTCCTGACCAGACCCAGTGCCTGTCGAGACACGATCTGCAAAAACTGTGACCGCAAGCGGTTGATACTGAATCCCTCGGAGCCTGTTCACACAGGCCACAGTTACACTGGCCTTTGTTTGGATTGGCCTTTTCCCTGCTACAGAGACTAAAATAACAAGTTCAGTTACTGTAGACAACACAGAATTTCAGAGAGGGTTTTCGTTTTGAGATCTCTAGTCGATAAAAAAAGATAATGAGTATGTAATGCCAGGCTAAGATAATGAGTATGTAAGGCCAGGCTAAGATAATGAGTATGTAATGCCAGGCTAAGATAATGAGTATGTAATGCCAGGCTAAGATAATGAGTATGTAATGCCAGGCTAAGATAATGAGTATCTAATGCCAGGCTAAGATAATGAGTATGTAATGCCAGGCTAAGATAATGAGTATGTAATGCCAGGCTAAGATAAATGAGTATGTAATGCCAGGCTAAGATAATGAGTATGTAATGCCAGGCTAAGATAATGAGTATGTAATGCCAGGCTAAGATAATGAGTATCTAATGCCAGGCTAAGATAAATGAGTATGTAATGCCAGGCTACGATAATGAGTATGTAATGCCAGGCTAAGATAATGAGTATGTGATGCCAGGCTAAGATAATGAGTATGTAATGCCAGGCTAAGATAATGAGTATGTAAGGCCAGGCTAAGATAATGAGTATGTAATGCCAGGCTAAGATAAATGAGTATGTAATGCCAGGCTACGATAATGAGTATGTAATGCCAGGCTAAGATAATGAGTATGTAATGCCAGGCTAAGATAATGAGTATGTAATGCCAGGCTAAGATAATGAGTATGTAATGCCAGGCTAAGATAAATGAGTATGTAATGCCAGGCTAAGATAAATGAGTATATAATGCCAGGCTAAGATAATGAGTATGTAATGCCAGGCTACGGTAATGAGTATGTGATGCCAGTTAAAGCAACCACTTATGTATTTACTTTTACCACACTGTATATGGACTCATTATATCATTCACTCAGTCATCATCTAAGCCTCTTATCCTAATTAGGGTCGTGAGGGGTGCTGGAGCTTATCCCAGCGCTCACTGGGCGAAAGGCGTTGATAGATTGCCAGTCCATCGCAGGGTAGACACACAAACAAACACATTCATACCTAGAGGCAAATTAGTATCTCCAAATCACCTGACTGTGGGATGAAACCACACAGACATGGGGAGAACATGCAAACTCCACACAGAGAGGACCCTGGCAGCCCAGCCGAGAATCGAACCTGAGCCCTCTGAGGTGGCAGCGCTACCCACTGTGCCACCGTGCCACCCCACTATCAGTGTTTTTAAAAGTGTTTATCAGTTCCTGAGATTTTTTTTATATTTAGTTTTTGTTTGTTTTTCTCCCCACTGTCATTCCACTGTGACCTAAACTGAATTCAACACCACATTTCCAGACCTTACTTACCTGTGGTAGCGATGGAACTGAACTTCGAAATAAATGCTTTTAAACTGTTCAAACTTTCTGCAATAAACTAGAGGTGGTTCATGGTTTTCCAAAAGATTTGTAAGTCAGCTGATCTTCTCATGTGGTCATATAGCACGTCCTGTTCATATTTATAACCAGACGACACCTAGAAACGCCCACATGGGACGAAAACAAACCCACAAGTGTCTCAGTGTTCGTATAACTTCGTAATTTAGTGGTATAATAACCGCAGACCTTTCAACCTTAGTTTAATGCACAAACACACACACACACACACTCACACACATACTAACACACACACACACTTTCTATCCGATATTTGCTACTGTGCGTGACAGTACATTTGAAGTTAACTGCGGTCGCATTCTGAGAATAATATAGTAATGTGGGTGAACCAGTTCCTCTGAAGACGCACAAGGTTAGTAATAAAATTAGGGTTTTTCCCGTTAAGCTACTTAATTTTTGAAGGAGCAGCCCAATCATTACCATGACAACCCTGTTTTCTGTTTTTTGACGTGATGACAGTTTTATGACATGATGAAGAGCTTTTCTCACCCGACCATTCACATTTAAATCTACGTATTTAACGAATGTGCCACTTTGGTATTAAAAAGAAAAAGAACTGTGTCACCTCGTGCCCGCGGCAGCAGCTCCATCTCTGAATGTAAACGATTCTGTCATCGAGTTTGAGGTCCAAACGGTCTAACAGGTGAGCGCCGCAGATTTTAGTCTCATTGTCCCGGTGGGAACAGTGTCCCCACGCTTTTCGCTCGCGCCTGAGAGATTCATGTTTTCATGAAAACCAGGAAGAGATTAAATCAGCAGCAATGTTGATCTTCATTTTATTTTGTTATCTCCATCGAGGATTTCTTTGCGGCCAGCGTCACAGTTGGGCTCAGAACTGCTGTGCACACAATTAGTCTATATAAAACCTAACAAAGAGACATAATATTGCATGAGTATGTATAAGAATGTGTATAGGAATATGTAGAACATTTCTTTTCACGCAAAATTAAAATATCTTCAAAGAAACAGCGCTGACACCATGGCTTAACGGTCTTTAGATTTTTCCTCAAAAAAGAGAAAGAACACTTTCCACATAAGTTTTTTGAACAGTTTTTAGACTGTAAGAGTTACAGGCGTTAATTATTTTAACAAAACAGTGACAATATTTTACAAGGCAGAATCGACTTGAGGTTTATTTCGCCAGAATTCCAGTGTATTTGGGAACGGTGGGAACGATCTGCTTTGCTCAGCTTTCGCTAATTCCGTATTTTTCAGCTTCAAAATGGATCCTGGCAACGGAAAACCGTTTCAGTTTCATTCTCAGGACAAAGCTCAGGGGTGGGCACTTAGCCATTTCTCACTATGCGTTCTTCTCTGTATTTGCTTTCTCATCAAAGCAACGTGTGAAACATCGTCAGTCACGGTCTAAGTACTGTTCCAGTTCGTAGACTAGAAAATGTAAATGTTGCATGTCGGTACAGTAGAGAGTTCGTGCGCGTAGAAGAAATAAAACTTAAGAGAGGAGAGTACAGAGGAAGATCAAATGTCCGAGTGATGTATATTTTTATGCTGTTATGGAATAAATGAAGAAAACGTGTCAATACACCTGTTTCGGACATCGTTTTATTCAAGTGTGCAACATAAAGAAAACTAAAAAAAGGGTTAGTAAATCATAAATGTATATAACATATGTATTATTAATCTATTTTATCGTTTACTACCATAAATATAGGCTTAGCAGTATTGAGAGTTAATGAGCCTAGAGATATTCGCGGTTTTTTCACTCTCGCGTGGGTCCTATGTCCTTAACCCTCGCGAATGTGGAGGGCCGACTGAATTACATATTATCAGCCTTAGGTTTGTTGAATCCCGTTAAGTGTAAATCAGTTATTTAACGTTACTGTTCTGTTCCAAGTTAGTGACGTGGCATGAGCTTCCTGCTTCCTGTTCATCTATTCAGACAAAAAGATGACAATGAGGTCAAAGTAGACATGTAACTGTTTATTGCATAGATTTTAATATGGCAAACATACAGGCCAGGAAAATCCAAAAGCATGAACCGACCGACACACACACACGCGCACACACACACCAGGCGCGCAGCAATGTGCACGCACACACACACACACACACACTCTCT
>NC_044508.1:954496-959496 GCF_902362185.1 Chanos chanos | reverse complement strand
ACACACACACACACACACATACACACAAGCAATGTCAAGATGACGTCCACAGGGCAGCCTTTGGACGTCATGTGTGTGCTAATCATCAGAAACACAGAGTGGCACCTTAGTGAACTGACACACTACATTATAACACATGACTGCTTTAACAGAACAGCACTCATTCAGTCCATTCAACACACACAGATTCTCATGCGCTTAGCAATACCGCTGCTCAAAAGGTCACCTTTATTTACTGTACAGGTCAATTACAGAGTTATGTTGAGGTGTGTGTGTGTTGGGTCTTGTTAAGGTGTGTGTATGCGTTTGGTTGTGTTAAGCTGTGTGTGTGTGTATGTTGAGTTTTGTTCAGGCCTGTGTGTGTGTGTGTGTGTGTGTGTGGGTTGTGTTAAGCTGTGTGTGTGTGTTGGGTTTTGTTCAGGCCTGTGTGTGTGTGTGGCGGGTTGTGTTAAGCTGTGTGTGTGTGTGTTGGGTTTTGTTCAGGCCTGTGTGTGTGTGTGTGTGTGGTGGGTTGTATTAAGCTGTGTGTGTGTGTGTGTGTGTGTGTGTGTGTGTGTGTGTGGTGGGTTGTGTTAAGCTGTGTGTGTGTGTGTGTTGGGTTTTGTTCAGGCCTGTGTGTGTGTGTGGCGGGTTGTGTTAAGCTTTGTGTGTGTGTGTGTTGGATTTTGTTCAGGCCTGTGTGTGTGTGTGTGTGTGTGGTGGGTTGTATTAAGCTGTGTGTGTGTGTGTGTGTGTTGGGTTTTGTTCAGGCCTGTGTGTGTGTGTGTGTGTGTGTGTGTGTGTGGTGGGTTGTGTTAAGCTGTGTGTGTGTGTGTTGGGTTTTGTTCAGGCCTGTGTGTGTCTGTGGTGGGTTGTGCTAAGCTGTGTGTGTGTGTGGTGGGTTGTGCTAAGCTGTGTGTGTGTGTGCATGTTCACCTCGCTTGGCTGCCTCATGCATAGGGTTGTCTATGGACTCTGCCTGCTCAGCCACTGGGAGAGAGAGAGAAAGAGAGAGAGAATCATTATGCTGTGCCTCTATGTGTGTGTGTGTGTGTGTGTGTGTGTGTGTGTTTGTGTGTATGTGTGTGTGAAGTTTACTCACCATAGTTACTGGGAATGAGACCAGTCCTTCCCCTGCAGGTCCCCTTCCACCAGTTACTGTCACTCTGTTAGTCACACACAGACACACACACACACACACACATGCAGTAAGACAGTCAAACGTGCTTTAGTAACTAGAGTATATGTTGTCCTACACACACTGAAAACCCTGTTCACATAGTGACCAAAGGGTGCAACACAACACACACACCTCAATACACACACACATGCGCCACAACACACATCATACAAAACAGATGACATAACACACACGCCACACACATTCTGACCACGTGATCTCACAACACACGCACACGACACAAGCCACAACACTCACACACATGATTCAACACACACACATGTACACCACATTCTGACCACATGCGATCTCAGTCAATAAAGTGTATGACTCACTGTGTCAGAGATGTACAGAATATCACCCTCTTCAAAGTACAACTCATCTGGCTGCAACGAGACAGTAAGACAGAACTTAGAGACACCTGGAGAAAGAGCATGTGGGGTTTCTATTGAGTTTTTCAGGAAGAAACTCTCTCTCTCTCTCTCACACACACACACACACGCATGCGCGCGCGCACACACAGTTTCCTCACCGTCCGTGGGTCAAAGGTGAATAACGCCCGGAACACCTTCACCTGACCTGTTTAGAAAAAAATATAAAAAACCTCAACACATAGAAATGGATGGAAAAACACACTTTTTTGAGGATAGTTTTTTTGCTGTACAGTTTTTTCTCTGTAACTTTACTCATATTCAAATACAGAATAGTCTAGAATAGTGGTCCTCTTACAGAAGGACCCGTTCAGTGGTTCAGTTCCTTAATCCAAGGTTTAAAAAAATGAGAATATTTCTCGACGGGGTAAAGGAATGTTCTGTGTGTGTAATGTGAGTGAGCAGTGGAGTGCAAGGCCTCAAATTTTCACCTGCAGGAACAAACCTGCACTGCCCTGTTTACGTGCCTCTGCCTGCCCTGAGTACACACACACACACACACACTGACACCTCTCACACACACACACGCCCCTCTTAACAGTGGTCACACAGCAAGTCCCTTTAGTTCCTGAACCGTCTTTCACTATGATTAAATAATTTCCGTAGCAATATTCTCAGCCGTTAAGTTCTTCCGTCCGTCACGATAGGCTACTATATCCTGGCGTCAAAGCTCGGTGTTCGTGAGCTGCTAACTAATTTTAAAACCGAACAAAGCAGGGTCTCTCTTAACCGCACGGCTCCACCCAATGCGTGCTTACAGCTCCCGGCGGGTTTTCAGCAGTAAGGCAGAAGGTCTTTCAACTGTAGCCCGAAACCAACAACTGTAAAGGACCCATTTTTGCCACGACACGAGCTCAAATTTGCATGGCAGTCAAATAAATGGCAGCAGAATCAGACACACGTCAACATGTAATAAAGGGAGAGTGATTGAGAGAGAGAGAGTGTGTGTCTGTGTGAGAGAGAGAGGGACAGAGAGAGAGAGAGAGAGAAATGGTGTACTAGATCAGCAGATCCCAAACCCCTCAAGAAAACCTTCAGCGGAGTTTAACGGACTTTTCCGAAAAGCGGGTTCAATGGGGAAGTGGCCGAAGAGAAGTAACATGGCCACTATTTGTGCTAACTTGCCAAAGTAAACCTGTTGTCCCAGTAATTACGACCATAAAAACGTGTCATTTCACAGGTCAGCGATATAACGCGCCATTCAAATGAAACGATCTGAAAGGAGGAACTTCAACTCACTATGTGCCTCTTGCATGCTACACTTATGTGAGGTCGAACCGTAATGCGCACAGAGGGGAGTTTAGCTTAAGTTTAACTAGCATGCTAACTGGCAAAATTACAACTAAACGCCTCTGGCATTGGAGGTCTCGTGTCTTTTGGCAAAGAGAGCTTACCTGGTTTGGCTGGCTTAGGAGGAGGCTTTGACATGATTAGTGTAAATACGCTGCGGAATGAAAAATAAACTGTAAATAAAAACAATATACTTGTTTTTAATAGGCTGGTGCACTCCTGTCCGTACGCGCTGCCTATGAGGAAGTGGAGGACAGCTAATGCGGAAAAGTTGTACTGCGCATGTGCAGGTGAGGAGCCGAGCCCCTGGCATGGAAGTTCTGCAGTCTTGTAAATCGAGACCCTTGGGTTATCGTAAAGTAATTTACCACAACCGATCAATAGTATGAAAAGGCTTTAGCATTAAAATAGCGACAAAATAACGGGCGTTTGCGCATAACGTATCCAAGATAATACACCTCATGCAAGGACATAACTATTTTTGGACTCAAAGCTGCCCTCTGCTGACCAACACCGAAGAGATCATGATTACATTTAATTTCAATGAATTAATTGGGTTGCATGAGCTCCCGTCAAGGAAGAAAAGATTTCTGATCCAGTTTTCGATCATGGAAGGTGTGTATAACACATACGTATTTTCCCTCTCAAAACGTGAGCATACACACACGGTGTAAAGCAAGTGCTATTCTCAGAATAACAGATTAATTCGATATAAAACTCATAGAATAATCTGTCAGGTCATATAATCAGAAATGAAATCCAGACGAAGGAAAGATTCATCTCACCTCTGCCTCACAGTTTTTCCATTCGTGAAGGGAGCTGTGTTCGCATTTTGAAACGTAGAGGAATTAATGAAACGCTTCTTGTCTGGAGATTTCAATGTCAAATCTGTGTATCATTCGTTCTTTTGATCTTTTTAATCTGGGCATAAAATCGACAGTACGAAAAACAAACCGCTATTTGTTTTTTGGTATCAGATTCATAAATGAAAAACGAAATAACGAATCGTTTTTTCATTTTCCGATTTTGGATTCTCGGTTGAATATGAAAAGAACGACTGACATGGGGATTACGTCACATCACGACGGTGAACAGATGTTTAGCATGAGGCCCGCACCTTTAAGCATAATTATTCGACCGCCACAAACACGTAATGACAGTTCCGGGCCATTTAAAAACCTGGTCATAGCCCTCGTTGACCTCTCTATAAGGCTATTACAGACATTTCGGTATGAGTAAACAGAGTTCTGGGTTCTGGGTTCTGCCTCATTAAAGACCCTTCTTTCCTCTCTTTGTGTGTAAAAGCGACTCATAGACATGAAAACGACGTTTGTGAATATGCTGCAGCGAGTGTAGGTGTTTTAATGAGGTCATAATGAGGTCATAACACGGAGAGACGGAATGCAGGAGCACGCGCAGTCATACAACATCCATCTACACCACATCCATTCATCCATCCATCTCTCTCTCTCTCTCTCTCTCTCTCTCTCTCTCTCTCTCTCTCTCTCTCTCTCTCTCTCTCTCTCTCTCTCTCTCTCCGTCTCTCTCAGAATATATGAGAAACATTGCAATGGAGATTGGATTCAATGAAATCTGTTGTTACTGAACAAACAGTACCATGCTCAAACACACACAAACACATGCACATTTTAATATCCCAGTGGGGACTTCCATTTATTTTTACAGTAACTAAAGATCAATAACACAAACCACAACTCGAACCAAACAAATATTTTGGCACTTTCATTAAAAAAAGGTTCCCTTAGGTCGGGACCAGCAAAGGTGAGAGTCAGAACTTTCTCTAATGTCACCTCACTATGGTTATCTATGGTTATCTATGGTTATCTATGGTTATCTACGGTTATCTGTGGTTATCTTGTGGTGACATTTGAGCTATACAATGCCATAAAAACTTAAATCTCTCTCGCACACACAGACACGCACACAGACACACGCACACACATTGATATGTGTGTTTGGGTTTGAATATGTGTTTGGGTTTGAAAATCAAGCTACTTGGAATATTTTGACACTAATCTTTTTCATTCTACTCTTTGCTGTTTCTATAAAGTTTCATGGTTTTGAGTGGTTTACATTTTCACTGTGCTAGACATGACAAG
>NC_044508.1:939496-949496 GCF_902362185.1 Chanos chanos | reverse complement strand
TAGAACCACTGAGCAGTACAGAACCACTGAGCAGGTATAGAACCACTGAGCAGGTATAGAACCACTGAGCAGTACAGAACCACTGAGCAGGTACAGAACCACTGAGCAGGTATAAAACCACTGAGCAGGTATAGAACCACTGAGCAGGTATAGAACCACTGAGCAGTACAGAACCACCGAGCAGTACAGAACCACTGAGCAGGTATAGAACCACTGAGCAGTACAGAACCACTGAGCAGGTATAAAACCACTGAGCAGGTACAGAACCACTGAGCAGTATAGAACCACTGAGCAGGTATAGAACCACTGAGCAGTACAGAACCACTGAGCAGGTATAGAACCACTGAGCAGGTATAGAACCACTGAGCAGGTATAGAACCACTGAGCAGTACAGAACCACTGAGCAGTCTGCCACCACATATAGGAAAGTTTACAAGGTTTGATAGTGTAGGTTTTTTTCCAGTAACAAGATTTGGACCACACACCCTCACACACACACACACATACACTCTGTATAAAACGCACTCACAAACTGACGTACATATGTTCTCACACATATAAACGTACATTGTTTGTCTCAAACACATACACATGTTGAGAGAGAGAGTGGGAGGGAGAGAGAGAGAGAGGGGGGGAGAGAGAGGGAGAGAGAGAGAGAGAGGGAGAGAGAGAGGGAGAGCGAGAGAGAGAGAGAGAGAGGGAGAGAGAGAGAGAGAGAGAGGGAGAGAGAGAGAGGGAGAGAGAGAGAGAGAGGGAGAGAGAGAGAGAGAGAGAGGGAGAGAGAGGGAGAGAGAGAGAGAGAGAGAGGGAGAGAGAGGGAGAACAAGGGTGGGCGGGGTGGGGGGGGGGGGGGGGGGGGGGGGCGCTAGTCTAGGGGACTAGCACTGAGATAATAACAATAGCACAGAGAAGCAAGTCATCAGTCAGACCTTTCAAAACAGCCATGAAAGAGAAACTCAGATGTATAACTTTTAAACAACACAGAATAACTCTATTATTATAACAACATAGATTTACCCAAAATTATACCACCACGGAGTTACCTGTAATTATAAAACTGTTACCTATAATTATAACACAGTTACTCATAATTATAACAACACAGCAGGATTGATTTAGACAATGAAGACCCAAAGCTAATTGTACACAGCATAGTGTGTGAGGCACTAGGTCACAACACACACACACACACACACTACACAACTACATAACCACAATTATCATAAGGCTGAGGACTAGCAGGATATGAAATGCAGAAATAAAAATGACAAGTCAATTGTGTATCGTCGGTGATGTGCTGGGGTCACGAACTGGGCGGAGTTACGTCTGAGTAAGAGTGCGAGGCTTCCGGAAATATGTCTCTATAGTTTGCCTGATGAACTGAACTCAATTTTTTTTCCTCAGATGGCCCGGCCCAGAATAGCGGGCCTCTGTAACTGCCATCATATAGACCTAAAGAAATCGGCAAGAAAGCAATTGGAGGATGCTGGGAACTTGGAAATTGTATCGGAAGAAACTTCGAAGACCATCAAGGAGAAGAAAAAATGTTAAACGAAACAGAATGCGGTTTGTGTCATACACAAAGAGGATGTGTAGATTCTAAAATTGAAGAAGTGAGTTTACGGTAGTCACTGCTCAAATTGTTGTGAGCGCATTAAAACCCGGCCGATAGTGCTTCGAGCAATGCTTGTCTAGGCTGGTAAAATAATAACTGGCTAAATGATCCCATGGTACAGACTGAAATGGACTGGCGACCTGTCCAGGGTGTTTCCCCGCCTTTCGCCCAATAAACGCTGTGATAGGCCCCAGCACCCCCACGACCCTAATTAGGATGGGCGGCTTAAAAAAATGAATGAATGAGTAAATGGTGGTGATGATTATGATGATGATGATTATTGCTGTTTTTTTTATCACAGACATTTCATTTTCATTTCTAATTATCATCGTATTCTTTGCTGTCTTCTTGATGGCTCGTGCTGTTAGAATTTTCCAGCTTGGTCTGACATCACTCACCATACCACGACATTAAGTATGAGCATACCTTGATACGACGTCACTTCCCGCATCGCGTGGGGCAGACAAGTCCACTGATTACTATTGTAATAAGAGTATCTTACTGATTTCTATTCTGCGTTTAACGTTTAAGGGCTTTAAACCAGAATTCAGTATTGGGACTACATTCCTCTATGTCAGATAGACAAATAACGGTCAATTAAAAAACATGTTACACTTGAAATTGTAAATTTAGTGAATAATCAAAGCCGCTTGCAGTCACCAGTGAAGATCAATGAGAGTTTGTTTTAGTTGTTGCGAATGGACTGTACCGTAATTGACTGTGTTGACAAACGATAAAATTAATGTTAGAATTTTGATAAATGTTCGTGACCTAATTGTATATTCAAAACCACAAATGTGAAATTACTTAACGATAAAGCTTTAATGACAAGATATGTTCTGGTATTCGGTCATCTTCAAATTTTACACGTGTGACATTAAAAGAAATTTATGACATTTACGGTAAAACTACCTCAGAGACAAGACGCTCTCTGATTGGCTTATGTGGCCTCACGCTTTGCCATCTGCCAGATTCTCGACTTGTCTCTTCTGACGGTCCTGTCATTCCGCTGTTATCCGACGGGGTTGGAGGGGTATCCGGCTTCAACGACGGGTCACCAGACCGGTTTTGAGTCAGGGATTCTTCTGAAAATATAATGACCACTTACTGTGAGTGGTTTTAAGCAACGATCTCATATTTTACTTCCATAAAAGAAAGGTAAGCGTGAAAAGCCTTCCTGTAGTGGCAACTGAACTTGGCTTGTTGTACTGTTTCCTATTCCTGAATGGAAAGGCTAACTGTTCAGCGAGCTAGCGGTCCCTGCATCACGTTTGTAGCTATGTGAACTGTCTAGTAAGATTTATGCTCATTTAACAACCCACGTTTTCCCGCTTGCTGGCAGTTAATCTGGTAGTTTTCAATCAGCTCTCGTTACAAATGCTGATAGCAGACAGCGCGCATGCTAATTAACTCACTACAGGAACCGTCTCTCTCTCTCTCTCTCTCTCTCTCTCTCTCTCTCTCTCTCTCTCTGACGTTGTTGATAACGGTATTTGTTGACAGATGGCATCAAATTACACCGTCACTGTAGTGTTTGCTGTTGAATGGCTTAACGGTCAACTTGTGCTATACTAGGTTGAGACAAATAAATCGGTTAAATTCTCAGTGGAGAATAAAATAACAGTGTCGAAACTGCCCTTCTCGGCTGGAATGTGTTTAACAGGTTCCCTAAAATAACTACACGCACGCACGCACGCACGCATGGACTGGAACACGCTGCTGCACTTTGTTTATGTCTCTTGTTTTAAGGCAAATATAAGGTTAGAGGTCATGGGGCCTTGGTTTATAAATACCATTTAAATTGGCGGGGGAACCTTATCTTTCAACATGTGGTCGAATACTCCAATGTAAATGATGTCCTCAGGAGGTGAGAGGATTTAGGGTAGAATTTAATTCATCGCTTCTAACATCTGCCTGTAAAGAGTTCTCCAGCAATATGTACTTTGGCCCTTTGATTGCTCTGGTTGTAATAAAAGATTGGTTTACTCAGTATGTAATTAGTTTGTGTGTGGGAGAGGTAAGGCGCGACCTTTGGGTACGAATGAGTGTGTATACAGAGTGTGATGGGAAGACGCTGGGCCTTGTTTTACAGAACTGATTCTGCCCTTATTGCTTACAAAGCAGAGGATTTAGTTATACTGCAACCAAACTAGTGTCCAGCTGGTCACATGCATCCCCTTATAAGTCATCAAATTGACTCTTGTCAGCTTTCTCACTCTGTCTGTTTGCCTGTTCTTTCTATTGTCTCATTCTCATATTCTCTCTCTCTGTCTCTAAACTGATGTCTCATGATCAGAAGTGTGCATAGCCAGCTGTCTGCTCTGTCCTGTGCTCAGAGTGGAGACTGACCTTTCCTTTAGCTCCTTCTCTGTTAACAGTCAGATCAGAACTGTTAGCCTTGGCCCTCACTGCATGTGAGAGGCACAGACGTAGTCTCCTCATTGTAGCTTGTGTCTTCTCTGGTTTTCCTCATTTAAAAGAGGATTAAGAGACTCCTTTATTTTGCATCAGTCAGCAGATGACTTCAGATTACAATCCCAGATCTATGGGCTGTAATCCCACGGCAGTTTGTGTTTGACCACACTCTGGGCTTGTCTGTCTCTGTGCATGCGTGTGTGTGTGTGTGTGTGTGTGTGTGCGCGTGTGTGTGTGTGCTGTTTGTTACTGGGACTGCATGTGTGTCTGTAAAAGTCATACTATGGGGGAGGGGTGTCATGTTTCTCGTGTGTGTGTGTGTGTGTGCGTGTGTGTGTGGTTGTCATGTTTCTGGTGTTTTGCACATGCAGGCGTGTGTGTGTGTGTGTCAGTGTGTGTGTGTCAGTGTGTGTGTGTCAGTGTGTGTGTGAATAAACTGAACTGTTTACAGTCAGTTACACTTTACAGTCAGGTGTTACACTGCCTTTCCCTCCAACTCTTTCCCATTTATACACACGTGCACACATACAATATACATACACTCATACATATACAGTACACATATACATATATACACACATACACACATACAATATACATACACTCATACATATACAATATACATATACAACCCTGAGTCTGTGGCTTTAGGATAATACAGTTAATAATAATTAATACAGTACAAACATACATATACCATATGCATGTATACACACATACATACACAATACACATACAGTACCGGTCACTAGTTTGGACACACTTTCCCATTCAAGTGAATGGGAATGTGTGTCCAAACCTTTGACTGGCACTGCATATACACACAAATACACGTACATATACGCGTATACACACATACATATACAACACACATACACATATAAAATACACATACGCACATACGTATGCGATACACATATGCACATACACACACACACACATTGTACATACATACAGTAATATGAAGAGAGCTAAATGCTAATGGCTGAAGGCTACATTTAGGGAAGTGCTCATGTTTTACTGCATTACCACAGACTCACAGGGAACTGCGCTGTGATTGGTCAAGAGCAAAATGGAAATGTAGGTCAGACATGTCAAGACTTGTTTATGTTTTTTGTTTGTTTGTTTGTTTTTCAGAGAGCTGGTAGCCATGCTGTCCAGGCTGCGGGCGTCAGTGCGTCCGGTGTGTGTGAGTGTGTGTCGTGCGGCTCACACAAAAGAAAAGGGCAAACCACTGATGCTGAACCCTCGCACCAACAAGGCAAGACCTTCTCCTGAAGACTGAGAACACTCAGTCTAGCTCACTGCAGTGTGAGCGTGTGTATGTGTGTTTGCGTGTGAGTGTGAGCGTGTGTGTGTGTGTGTGCGTGTGTGCGTGCATGTGTGTGTGTGTGTGTGTGTTTGCGTATGTGTGTCTGTGTGTAGTTGTGTGAGTGCGTGCATGTCTGCGTGTAGTTGTGTGAGTGTGAGCGTGTTTGTGTGAGTGTGTGTGTTTGTGTGAGAGTGTGTGTAATAGTGTGACTGTGTGTGAGTGTGAGCGTGTGTGTGTGTGCGTGCATGTGTGTGTGTTTGCGTGTGTGTGTCTGTGTGTAGTTGTGTGAGTGTGTGCATGTCTGCGTGTAGTTGTGTGAGTGTGAGCGTGTTTGTGTGAGAGTGTGTGTAATAGTGTGAGTGTGTGTGTGTCTGTGTGTAGTTGTGTGCGTGGGTGTGAGTGTCTCCATGTGGACTGCGTTAGGAGAATGATTCAGCATTAATGCAGAAATTGCCTCCACCTTCTCTAGCCTCCCCTAGCTCCTCCCCTCTCCTCTCTCATGCTATAGTGTTCTATAGGTTCTGCTCCCTCACAGACATCTGCTACCCCACCCCACCCCCTCTACCCCCAGTCCACATTCTCACAGCAGAGGGGTGTTTCTTACCACATACACCTCATTGGCCCCTGAACTCTCCCCCTCTGTATACAGTTACATAATTCCATTCCATCAACGTTCATAAGCCACACCCTGTAAACACAGACCACACCCACTGTCACACACACAGACCCCAAGTCTACCCCTCTGGTGAGCTGAGATCCCGTGTGTGTGTGTGTGTGTGTGTGTATGTGTATGTGTGTGTATGTGTCTGTGTGTGTGTGTGTGTTTGACAGCAAGAGAATTGTTTAAGTTTCAAACTCTCTTTGTGTCTGTATACACACAGTGATTGCTAACATACACACATCAGACATCCTTACAGACAGCAGGAAGAGCTGCAGCATATTCTGGGATAAAGAACACACAAATACACACATGCACACACATGCACACGTGCACACACGCCATGATCTAAAGGTTAGCGAGCCAGGCTCGTGACTTGAGGGTTGCCGGTTCAATACCCAGGACCGACATCCATGGCTATGCCCCCTTGGGCAAGGAATGCTGCCCACTGCCTCTGCGTTTGGTGTGTGTGTTCACTACCGATGTGTTGGATGGGTTAAATGCAGAGGACAAATTCACTGCTCACTGTTCACAGTGTGTGCAATCACAGAGATTTACATTTACATATTTACATTTACATATTTACATTTACATATTTACATTTACACTTGAAGTAATTAGGACTCGTACTGACAACTCATTAGTGCAATGTTTTCACACCGATAATGTTCCATTAGCAGTCAGCAGAGCCGCCGTTAGCTAGATAATCTCTATCAGTTACCAACACATTAACTCAAGTCACCTTAACTCAAGTCATGTTGACTCAGATCACATTAGACCAACACAACACAAGGCCTGGTCCACTATATCAAGTACCTGCTGCAGTCGTCGGCTGCTCTGCAGATGATTCTATATGAATTATGTAAATGCTGAAGTCACTGCTTTAGTGTTTGTCATGTGATCAGATATTCTCTGTCAGTGGGTTTGTCCTCAGACAAGAATGAAAGAGTTCTTGTTTTCTCTCTTGAAATGTGTGCGCGTGTGTGCGTGTGTGCGTGCGTGCGTGCGTGTGTGTGTGTGTGTGTGTGTGTGTGTGTGTGTGTGTAGGGCATGGCGTTCACTCTGAAGGAGAGGCAGATTCTGGGCATACAGGGGCTGCTCCCTCCTAAAATTGAGACCCAGGATATCCAGGCCATGCGCTTCCAGAGGAACCTGCGCAAAATGTCCGACCCCCTGCAGAAGTAAGAACTCAAATCTGTGCATCACAGAACAGACATGTAATTATACTGTTATTAACGTTAATGAAGAGCTGTAGTTGCTGTTATTATTACGGTGGTCACATCACAGCCACACCTGTGTGTCAGAAAGATGGGCCTAAACAGGGATTCACATGATTGTGTCCTAAATTAAATGTGTGTGTGTGTCTGTGTGTGTGTATATATGTGTCTGTGCACGTATCTGTGTTTTTGTGCGTGTCTGTCTATGCGTGTATGCGTGTGTGTGTGTGTGTTTTGTGTGTGTGTGTGTGTGTGTGTGTGTGTGTGTGTTTTGTGTGTGTGTGTGTGTGTGTGTGTGTGTGTGTGTGTGTTAGGTATATTTACCTGATGGGGATACAGGAGCGTAATGAGAGGCTGTTTTATCGTGTGCTGATGGAGGACATTGTGTTTTGTGTGTGTGTGTGTGTTTTGTGTGTGTGTGTGTGTGTGTGTTAGGTATATTTACCTGATGGGGATACAGGAGCGTAATGAGAGGCTGTTTTATCGTGTGCTGATGGAGGACATTGTGTTTTGTGTGTGTGTGTGTGTTTTGTGTGTGTGTGTGTGTGTGTGTGTGTTAGGTATATTTACCTGATGGGGATACAGGAGCGTAATGAGAGGCTGTTTTATCGTGTGCTGATGGAGGACATTGAGGCTCTGATGCCCATCGTCTACACTCCCACTGTTGGCCTCGCCTGCACCCAGTACGGACACATCTTCAGACGGCCAAAGTGAGTGTCTCCCTCCGCACTGCCCCTGGCTGCTGTTTGGATATTTACAGCATTAAACTATTAATGTAGGTGTTTGGATATTGTAGAGTGTAGATTACTGTTAATGTATTGTGTTTGGTGTCTGTATAGAATCTCTGTGTGTCTGACTGTGTTTGGTGTCTGTATAGAATCTCTGTGTGTCTGACTGTGTTTGGTGTCTGCATAGAATCTCTGTGTGTCTGACTGTGTTTGGTGTCTGTATAGAATCTCTGTGTGTCTGACCGTGTGTGGTGTCTGTATAGAATCTCTGTGTGTCTGACTGTGTTTGGTGTCTGGATAGAATCTCTGTGTGTCTGACTGTGTTTGGTGTCTGTATAGAATCTCTGTGTGTCTGACTGTGTTTGGTGTCTGTATAGAATCTCTGTGTGTCTGACTGTGTTTGGTGTCTGCATAGAATCTCTGTGTGTCTGACTGTGTTTGGTGTCTGTATAGAATCTCTGTGTGTCTGTCTGTGTTTGGTGTCTGCATAGAATCTCTGTGTGTCTGACTGTGTTTGGTGTCTGCATAGAATCTCTGTGTGTCTGACTGTGTTTGGTGTCTGTATAGAATCTCTGTGTGTCTGACTGTGTTTGGTGTCTGGATAGAATCTCTGTGTGTCTGACTGTGTTTGGTGTCTGCATAGAATATCTGTGTGTCTGACTGTGTTTGGTGTCTGTATAGAATCTCTGTGTGTCTGACTGTGTTTGGTGTCTGTATAGAATCTCTGTGTGTCTGACTGTGTTTGGTGTCTGTATAGAATCTCTGTGTGTCTGTGTTTGGTGTCTGTGTAGAATCTCTGTGTGTCTGACTGGGTTTGGTGTTTGTGCAGAGGCCTGTTCATATCCATCATGGACAGAGGTCATATCCGCTCTATACTGGACAACTGGCCGGAGACTAACGTTAAGGTAACTCACACACGGCCTGCGCTCTGGAATCATGCCTTGTCAGGAACATGTTTTGTTGGAACAAATGGTATGTTTGTGTTCAGGCTGTGGTGGTGACGGACGGCGAGCGGATTCTGGGCCTGGGAGATCTGGGAGTGTATGGAATGGGAATTCCAGTTGGAAAACTGTGCCTTTACACGGCCTGCGCCGGGATCCGCCCTGAGAGCTGCCTGCCTGTGTGCATCGACGTGGGCACAGACAACGAGGTCGGCACAGCAGCACAGCCACAACACAGAGATACAGCCACAACACAGAGATACAGCCACAGCACAGAGATACAGCCACAGCACAGAGATACAGCCACATCACAGAGATACAGCCACAACACAGAGATACAGCCACAGCACAGAGATACAGCCACATCACAGAGATACAGCCACAACACAGAGATACAGCCACAACACAGAGATACAGCCACATCACAGAGATACAGCCACATCACAGAGATACAGCCACATCACAGAGATACAGCCACAACACAGAGATACAGCCACAACACAGAGATACAGCCAAAACACAGGGATATAGATTTAACACAGATACAAGCAGACAGTGTCAATACGTGTTATAACACAGAGACATTGCCGGACCAATGACAGAGATGTAGAGAGCCTGAGAAAGACCTGACCGGAATGGAAACAGAGAGAGAGAGCAGGACAGACAGAGAGGTTCAGAGACAGACACAGACACGTAGAGAACTCTGATCAGTGTAAACATGGGGCGTGTCGTTAGGGTCGGCTGTTGAGATGAAAAGGGCCATGGGAAAGGAGTGAGAGCCATAAACAGTTTACCTGCTCAGGTATCTGCTGGGAGGACTCAGTGGGAAGTTTAATGAAATGATGCCATGTTGATTCGGTGGTTGAGACAGTGCTGAAATACGCTATAATAATGATGTAGTGTTACAGAGTGTGTTTAGACAGGACACTCGCTTTGGCTCTGAGCTGTAATGTCTCTGTGTAAGCGTTTATAAACTATAACTATGACTCTCCCTGTCTGTCTGTCTGTCTGTCTCTCTATCTGCGTCTCTGTCTCTCTCTCTCTCTGCCTCTCTCTCTGTATCTGTGTTCCAGACCTTACTGAAGGATCCGTTCTACATGGGTCTGTACCAGAG
>NC_044508.1:929496-934496 GCF_902362185.1 Chanos chanos | reverse complement strand
GGCTTTTGTTGCTCTTGTTTTATGGTAGTCGACGTGTTGCCTTCTCCCTGAGTGTGTGACCTAACACTCCTTATGCTCAGTGTGTCTCACACACACATGCTGCTTAACAGTCAGAAACAGCTCCAGACCCGAATACTCCTGTGTGTAGCGTTGGAGCTGCCATGTGAAAGCCTGTGTTTAGTGACGTGGGGTTTGCTCCCCTGTGTCACTGACATGAACCTGTCTCCCTCACAGTCACTGCTGCTGTAGAAACAAACAGAACGAAAGAAAGAGAGAAATCTTTGTGCCCTTACATCCTTCTCCTGTGATCAGAACCACTGGGAAAAAAAACAAACAAAAAAAAACAACCCATGTCATTCAGTAAACACATTCTCACTCCTGTAGGCACTTACTGAGGGAACTGTATCTTCTCTGTACCCAGCAGTACACTGAAGTAATTAACTGTGATTAAACCTGTGATATCTGTGATGTGTGTGCACTACACACTTCTGTTTATGATGAAGGAACATTTTAGTCTCACCTGGCCTACTGGTCAGCATACCTCACTCCCTGGCACCTAATGTTATAGCTAGCCAAAGACATGCAGAGAGAAACCTTACATATAAAAATAAATATATATATATTTTTAGGCGACTTTTCATAGGGCTCTTAACTGGGGCATTTACTTGTGTTTAATTCTGTCGGCATTTTCCTGTGATGGGGTTTGTCTCTTCATGCTCCATCTAACACTGCACAGCTCCCCCAGACCACAGGCACGCGCTAGCGCGCGCGCGTCGAACACATGACTTTAAGACCGGACCAATACATACTGGGTTGAACTGGTTGTTTCTTTAGGTTCCTGAGATCATATAGAACTCAAGCCATCAGACACTGTTCCATGTGACGCGTTAGTAGCGTCTCTCCGCCCCGATGATGTATGTCGTCGCTCAGAAAGCAGCTCCTCTGTGCAGTGAAAGTTGGTGTTGTGTCTCATATCTCGTTTTTATCCCAGAGAGATCAGTGCGTCTGAATTCCCTTCTCCTACTGTTCTCATAGCAGCTATTTTATGTATGTGTTTATGGACCTTTTTTCTTGGTTTGTATTGCTACGCTGTGTTGCCTTAGCGTCTAAACGCACAGAGCGGCCGACACGCTGCTTCACTCCCTGTGTGCGCTGTTTCAAGTGCAGAATAAAATCTGTATAGTTTTACGTCTGCTGTTGCCTGTGTTTATTTCACATCTTTGTATCACTGCGTTGAAATAACTCTTCGCACAGACTATGCTGAGAATATCATATGGGTTGTTGAGTTTCTCTGGTATGTGATGTCTCTGAATAGCTGGATTCATTCATCCCATTCCGTTTGTAGTGGCTTCAGTCTGACCCAAAAACAAAACTAATCAAGTGAGGACGTTTTGTCTAGTATAACCTGTTCACATACTCTTTGGAGTCGCACTTGCAACAACAATACCAAAAAAAAAAAATCAAATGCAGATTTAACCAGTGAATTGTCATCAGTTAAATCACATTACGTTTTTGTAATATATTTATTGATAAAATAAGATCTTGAAATGATTCCATTATGTAGTTTTAGTGATTATTCATCAGTTCTGACCAGAACCTAGAGAAGAATGCCTGACTGACAGTGCTTTTGACCAATAAGGATGTAACGCAAATATAATCGACCAATCAGCATTAACGTTGCAGCCTCGCTTCTGCATTTGACTGCGCGCAACGTGGTAGAGTGTAAGGAAGTAATGTAATGTATCGTGTGGTTTTCGTGTTTTTTAAAGGCACACTTCTAATAACACGATGTCTATGGACATCACGTTTCTGGGGACAGGATCTGCGTACCCGTCTCCTCACCGGGGCGCTTCCGCTCTAGTTTTGCGTACTGAAGGAGAATGCTGGTTGTTTGACTGCGGCGAAGGCACGCAGACTCAGTTAATGAGGAGCCCTCTAAAGGCCAGTAAGTAACTTTGAGTTTACCCCGAACCACGGTACCAGCGACACGAGGGTTGAAATGTTTTATCGCCCAACACGCACCCAAACAGTTAACTGCATGTTTCAAGTGCAATATTCCGCTTTGAATTGTGTTTAATTGTGTCTCTGTGGAGTAGCCTGTTTCTAAATGAATAATTCCTTACTTTTACACTGCAGCAGCCTTTACTCTGCCGTTACCTCTGATGCTATGTTAACAAGAGATCTTAGTTGCCACTGATTGTGTGTGTGTATATATGTGTGTTCAGTTTTCATAGCATGTGAATGGAAGCGACGTCTGACTGACGTCATAGACTGACTGTCATAGCACACTCTAACCCTTGCGTTTTCTGTCTGAACAGGTAAAATAACCAAAGTTTTCATTTCACATCTCCATGGTGACCACCTCTTCGGCCTCCCAGGGTTATTGTGCACTGTGAGTCTTAACTGTAACCCTCAGGCCAGTCAGCCTCCAGCCTGTGTGGATATCTATGGGCCACAGGGCCTGCGGCGTTTCCTTCGTGTGGCTTTAGTCCTGTCCAGCTCTCAGCTCCTGTTTCCTTATGCCGTACATGAGTTAGTGCCGTGTGGAGGGCAGAGTCCAGCTGAGGGGCAGCTAGACCCCAGAGTGACTGACAGCAGTGACCAGCTCCACCCTCAGGAGCAGCCAGGCCAGACTATACACCTGGACACTGACAGTGACTGCTACACTCTGTTTGAGGACAAACAGTTTACGGTGAAAGCGTTACGGTTATTCCACCGAATACCATCATTTGGCTTTTGTGTTCAAGAGAGAGATCGCCCTGGACGGCTAAATGTTGAACAACTGAAGAAACTAGGTAATATTTTTATTACTGTGGATGCATTTGTAAATAGATTGTCTTTGGAAACCTCAGTAAATTTATATATATACACACACACACATAAATAATGTAGTTTGCAAGCTTGCAGGCCTCATCCAGAAACACAATACAGATTTTGTACTACTGCACTATACATACATACACATACACAAACACACACACACACACACACATATATAGTGCAGTAGTACATATACACTATGTGTGTGTGTTTGTCTGTGTGTGTGTGTGTGTGTGTGTGTAGTCCAGTACAAAATCTGGGATGTGTTTCCAGTTGCAACCCTTTTGTGATAAGGATCTTGTTTCTCTTTAGGTTTGAAACCAGGACCTCTGTATGGGCGTCTGAAAAATGGTGAATCTGTAACACTCGACAGTGGGCAGGTGGTTTCTCCTGGTGATGTGGTGGAACCAGCCATACCAGGGAGGAAAGTGTGCATTTTGGGAGACTGTAGTTCATTAGTGGGCGAGGGGCCGGCCAAGGTGTGCCAGGGGGCAGACGTGTTGGTGCATGAGGCCACCCTGGCAGAGGGGCACAGGGAACGGGCACTGGAACATGGCCACAGCACGCCCCACATGGCAGCCGCGGTGGCCCGGGCCTGCCGGACCCGAGTACTTGTACTGAACCACTTCAGTCAGAGGTACAAACCACTGATCTCACAGAAAGACAGTGAGGAAGATGATGGTGGTGAGGCTGATGTGAGAGAGCTGAAGAGGCAGGCTGAGGAGGCCCTGTCGGGCACAGGCACACTGGTCGTCCTGGCAGAGGATTTCCTCACACTGCCTGTACCTCTTAAAAGACCCTAGAACAAAAACAAAAAACACCTCTTTCTTACCACTTTATTATTTTAATTAAGCTTTTATGTGTATGTGTGTCTATGAAATTGCAAAGCAGCCCAATGTATATGCATTAATAAAAAAAGAAAAGAAACTGTTTATTTCGATATTTTGCAGCAGAGTTTCTCTTTATGTATTGGGATACTGAGCAAACAATAGAAAGTAATATGTAATTGTAATCTGAAGTTAATGAACACTCAAACCATTTTTAGTCCAAAAAATAAAATGTGAAAAGTCAAAATGTATATCTGAACGTGGTGCTACATTATACCCCTCAAACTTTCAGCTGAGATTTGTGATGATTGGCAATAATAGGAGCGCATTGTAAAGTCAACCTCCGCAGCCAAACGCATCGCCATATTGAGCGGAGTTATTGTGGGTGGGTGTGTGTGGTGTGTGATGTGTGAACATACAGTTTTAACTCTACGGGGATGCCAAACTCAGCACCTACAGTGGCCACTTATGCACAAAGTGAATCGTGAGTACTCCTAGCATATTACATTTTAGGTTAATCTGTAAATCTGAGAATCAAAGTCAGTTCACTGCGGTTTGATAGTTGAACTGTCGCGTCGACGGTGCACGTCAAAAGAGGGGCAGCTAGCGGGGCTAGCATTGCTATACGAACTCTCCTTGCAGAATTTGAATAGAGCGAGGCCAAACACTGAATCACAGCATTCCACTTTTGCAAGCTGGTTGGGCAAACATGATTTGTCTAAGGTTTAAGCAACTGTCCACAAGTGTTGTGTGGTTGCAGATAACGGTATTTTATTTCACATTTCACCAAATTACGTGCTACTGTAGTTGCTGCTAATTTTTTCACTTGCACCAACTAGCGGCTTGAGCTAGTTAGCTGGTTAGCGAAATTAGCATAGCTAGTTATATCAAAGGAGTTAGTAATCGTCTTTGGAACGCTGGCCTCTGACACAATGTGAATATGAATGGAGATAATTTCATTAGTCACATTTCGTGCAACTACTTCGGGATTTTATTATGAGTTGAACTACTGAAATGAATCACAATGACTGAATTGCGGTACAATCTATTTATCATCAGCAGTTGCGTTGCTTTTTATTTACCCCGACGGGAAACACGGAATTGTTGAAATGTGTACCTTTTTATCAAGCAGCGATGCAACAGAGAGTCCAAGCCAGATAACGCATCTGTCGGAAGAAAATTATTCATTATCACTGTTCTAAATATATGTGCACAAAGTTTCATAATGATATTATCAGAGCTACAATAATATTATGATATATTTTGAATAGTTCTTTCTGCAATTCAAACAATTACTTTCTAAACCAGTGAATATTTGCTTTAAATTTCTGTTTTAAATTTGTGAATACTCCA
>NC_044508.1:916996-921996 GCF_902362185.1 Chanos chanos | reverse complement strand
CACAGCAGAGGCGCCCCACAGTGTAAACACAGAGTAAGACGGTATGAACAGCGCCCTCTGCTGGTCATACTTATTCACTCACACGTTTGGGATGTAGTTGACTGTTGGCTAAAGGAGAGGCCCAGGGGCTTTCTCAGCGTCTCCCTGTTTGGAAGGTAAAGATGCTGATGTCCGTTTCCTCACGTAACCGTGAGAGTGGATGAGGGAGAGTCGTGTCCAGCACTAAAGACAGGCTATCAGTAAACTTTAAAAATAACAGACCAGTCACAGGAGAGGGTGGGACTGGTTGGAATCTGTTTTACAGTCAGGTGGTTTGTTCCATGAAGCAGTTACACACTGTGGAGTCTGTGTCACTGGTAACAGCTCAGGAAACAGGAGAAATGCAATATTTACACATTTCTAATTTTCACGTTTACATTAATTAGAGCAGAGATGTCTAGGGTGAGCAGTGTCGCAGAGAGAACTGGAAAACCAGCAGACGGACAACCCCTGATGCAGTACACACACACACCGCAATTCATTAACATAACTTTCATAACTGTTAGGCTACAGTTTATGAAGCCTCGTGTGGTTTTACTCAGAATGTGCGTGAGATTAATCTTATCATCTAGAAAGATACAGTTTCATAGTGGCCATCATAATCTGATTAGCAGCCAAAAAACACAGATAGTCAGAGGACTTTAAACGAAAACCATCTTTATTAAGTAACTTTAATATCAGAAAAATAAAAAATCTGAATTCTCTTTACAGCAAATATATATATATATATGTATATGTCTATGTATATGTTTATATAACATCAGTGCTTTGGCCTCTGGACTCAAAGGCCATTTTATCATAAAATATAATTTGTTTTAAATCTTAATTATTGAACTCATATGCCTTAACCTCCCACAGAAACATAACAAAAAGTCTAGTAAAATTAGCAAAATACTCCACTGCAGGAGCAGTGCGTCAGCATATACACCGCTGTCATAATTACCAATATGTATGCATGTATTTATACCTCTATAATTTAGTCTGTACTGGATCATTTGGTGTCTCACTGACAGTATATGCAGCTTACATGTTCAATCCTTGGCCATTAAATTGCAGTGTACAATACATTACATTAAGAAGACATGCATGGGCGTGTGGACTGAGAGGAGTGGAGCCTGGGTCGCTCAGCAGGACTGATCTGGGATCAGGTCTGAGCCACAGACACACAGCATCACTGTTACACGTCAGTCAAACTTTACACAGCCTGCTCCTCAACGCCACGATCTACAGACTCGTCTGCGTTCAGCTCATACCTGAAATGTAACCTAGACATTAAAAAAAAAAAAAAAGAGACTTTTGTACATTTAACAACAAAATAACAAAGCAGAGAAAAGTCTAGAATAATCTTAAAAGGATTCAGATTGAAGCGATACCCAGTGAGGAATCAGGTCTCAGATTACTGGGGATTGCCAGGCTGAGAGAGACATACATGTGTGTGTGTGTGCGCTTGGGGCAGGGACACACACTAATTCACGGTAAATGTGCAGAGGGAATGGGTACTGTGCTATAGCTCATATGAACGCCTATCAGAGAGGAGTAACTAAACAGGCCAAACATAGGCCATTTTGTGTACATGGGTGTTGGGTTAAGGATGCAATACCCATCTCTACCAGGAGAGGGCTATGTGATCTATATGAGCGCTCCTTACGGAGACGTCGACAGTTCGCCACTAGAGGGGAGTAATGAGACAGGTTTTGTTAAGGCAATAACTAGATGAGTGATGTGATCTGAGACTCGGAGTCCGTTGCCCTCTGGTGTAAACAGGGAGGGCTTTGTGTGGATAATGAGTTCAGTCCCTCACTCCACAGTCTAACACAAAAACAGACAACCGGAGAGCTGGGATGGTCAGACTGTGAAATCAGAACCACATTAGCGCTTCAGACATATTCAAACCCAAAGGATCCCCACATCTGGCCTTCTGCCTCCCTTGGTTGGTCTAGTGTTTGGAGATCATAGCATCTGTAAAGGCCACGGAGTTCATCTTTAGAGTTTCGCTGTAACTTTGTAAGTCCCAAAAAATACAAACTAATGTTCAGTTTTCATGACGTGGAGTCAGGCACAAGTAAAATGTAAACAGGAAATTTTAGCCATAACTCAAGTTTACATGTAATTAAACAAACATAATAATAATTACTGATGGATAGCATGGCAACATAAACCTCATTACTCTTCATCAGCTCTGCTAATGACAGAGAGGGTTTATCAGTAAAATCAAAGATAGCAGCTAACCGTGTGGGCAGGGGAAAAAAAACAAACAAAAAACAAACAAAGAAACAAACAAAAAAAACCCCGAAAGAGAACAACAAGCTACCAACACTCCAACCTTCAAACCTTCACCTGGGTTTACACAGAAATTTAACAGTCATTGAAAACAAGAAATGTAAAACGCAATAAAAAATAAGATCAATAAAAATGTAAAAATAAAAAAATCTTATTTTTCTCGCTTTGTGATCCCACTTTGCCTCTCTCCTTGTTTTCTTTCCCCAAAACAAAAAAAAACAAATCAAAGAAAATAAAAAGTACCCCCCCACCCTCCCCAAATTAGAAAACAATTTTGCTTCTGGAAAAAACAAGCAAACAAACAGCTCATTAAATGCCTTGAGCCCAAAATAACAAAACCCACCCCTTCGGAAAAAAATGCCAAGGTCTGCCCCTCACACGCAAACCCCGCCCCCTAAATCAATAATCCCTCCTCCTGTCCCACCCCTCAGACGCTGCGCAGCTGGATGGCCTGTGTGACCCGTGAGTGGCACTTGGGGCAGAAAGGCTCCGCCCCCTGGCAGATGTGGCTGGCGCATTCCATGCAGAGCAGGCTGTGTCCACAGGGCACCAGGGCTGTGCTTACGTCGCTCTCCCTGCAGAGGGCGCAGTGGTACCGCGGGCTCCTGTACTGGGACTCTGGCGGAGAACAGGAGGCCGTGCTGTCACTGGAGGAGGAGAAGGCCGGGCCGGACACGGAACGCCGCTGGCTGTCGGACACACCGTACCCGCCCTGGATCAGCTGGGCCAGCGGGTGTTCCAGAGCGTCGGGAAGGCTGGGAGAGAGGCGCGGCGTTCCCGGCTGACTGCTCCGCAACGCGGCCTGGGCGCAGTCGTACATGGGCACCCCGCCGTGATCGAACGAGCTCCATAACATCTGCCCGCCGTTACCGCACACCCCCACGCTCTCGACTCCCCCGGAGTCTCCGGCCAGATCCTCGGCGCCCAGCGGCAGCAGCGTCTCGCCGAACCAGAACGTTCCGCCGCCGTTATAAGGGCTGGTGGGGCTCAGGTCGGCCAGCCTGGCCACGCCCCCGCCCGCCGCGCTGTAGAACGACTCCCCAGAGCCGCTGCCCAGGGAGCTGGAACTGTCGTTACGGTAACTGGCCGTGATGGTGCGAGCGGAGACCAGCCAGGCGCCGCCGCCCTCGTAATCCGCGGTCTCCAGGCTCACGTCGGTGCCGTTGCAGTGGAAGTCGTCGTCGTCGCCGGGGAGCTCCAGGCATCCGCCCGTCCGGGATGCGATGTGCGCTTCGATCTCCTCTCTGGCGCGGTCCACGTTCTCCGGCATCCCCGTCACCTCAAACACGGGCTCCTTGTCCCTGCTGGGCGTCACGATGTAGGTGTGTGTTTGCTGCTGGATCCGTTTGATGGTGGCGCCTTTGGGTCCCACCACCAGCCCCACCATGCGGTACGGCACGCGCACCTGGATGGTGGTCTGTCCAGGGAGGCTGGGGGCCGCGGTGAGCCCCGCCGCGACCGCGGACAGAGGGCTGGCCTTACTGCGGGACACTCTGATGAGGGAAAAATGTTCAGCTGCAGACAGAATCTCTCTCTTGGCCACGGCCACATCCTCCTTACGACCAGTGACCACAAACACAGGCTGCTCCCCCCTCACTGGAGTCTTAATGTATGTGTTTGTCTTCGCCCTCAAAGCCTTTATCTTACAGCCTAGAGAGAGAGAGAGAGAGAGAGAGAGAGAGAGAGAGAGGGGCCATAAATGAAATGAATGGATTGGAGAAAGCTCACTGAAGGCAAGATAAGCCAGTCACATAATTTAACAGTTCAGTGGGAAAAATCTCAAACTTTCACATTGCCACTAATTGCAGCAATAAGGAAGTTGTTTAAATTTTGAAACTCGACCATCAAAATCAGCAGACTGTATCAAACTAACATACCAATCTGCAGAGATGTGTTTTACGTAAGAACAAGATGGTGGAGCCATGAAAAGTTAATAAACCTTAAATCCAAATATGACTGAGAGCAAATGTCGTTAGTGTCAATACCTCGGCAGTGGGCCAGAGCAACATAAGAAATCGGAGTGACTGCTTCCTGTAAACAAACGACGGCCACTGGTACCGCCTGTGTGTGATCAAACCTACCGAAGCTAACATGCTAAAGTCTTAACGCCAACAGTTTGTGCCGCCGTGTAGTTGATAAACTCACTGAACACATCTGATCTAGAAGACTGAACAGACGTGAAAAATATATGCTTAGTTGGTGATCACGAGGAACTTTAATTAAAGTTTTTAATTCCCTAATATCAGTGTGGCTAAAATGCTAAGGTGCAGTTCTTGGTGTACTAACCTAACCAAATGTGTTAATGGACAGATGATCGTCTGTTTGCACATAAGTTATCATAATTGGCTTATTGGGTCTTGCTGAGTGAGAGTTTGGGCAACTTAATATTCGCCGTTTATCGTGGCTGATCTATACTTTTCGGTAACTGTCAGTACATTAGCTTCATGGCTAACGTAGGGGAAGTTAACTGACGCTCACCCTGGCGGCCGACTATCTCAGCGACATGCTCCGAGCTGGGCACCCCCACACACTCGGTCACGCTCTTCCTCCGTGAGTTTATCAACGTCTGCTCCTCATACTCCGGCTCTCCGTAACCCGTAGGGAGAAGCATCATTCCGCTGACCGACTGAGAAGGCGATTCCCCAAGCCCGTCCTCAAACAGAACCACAGGCTCCGACGGG
>NC_044508.1:909496-911996 GCF_902362185.1 Chanos chanos | reverse complement strand
GACACACAGCGACACACAGTGACACACACCGACACACAGCGACACACACAGACACACACCGACACACACAGACACACACCGACACACACAGACACACAGCGACACACACAGACACACACAGACACACACCGACACACACAGACACACACAGACACACACCGACACACAGCGACACACACTGACACACAGCGACACACACAGACACACACCGACACACAGCGACACACACCACCCCAACTCCTCAAATGACCATTTTCATCCCTCAAATACCTGTCTTATTTAAGACATTTAATGTAACATGCAGCTGAATGTTCTCAACAGTGAAACGAACCAGGGTTTCCGCAGGGATTTTTTTTACTGGGATTTTTTATTTTACTGGACAAATTTGAAACTTACCGGTCACGTTTCAATAACAGCCTATGTTACGAACACAAATATAATGCACACCTAGGTTGACGAAAGAATGACAACGACCTCAAACCAGTTTGACTATTTAATGAACAGTAACGATTAAGCAAAACCTCCACATTAGCCGCTAAAATGTAGGCTATTATGAAACATCTGTAACCTGTAACATCTGTAACCTGTTTAAAAAAAGGCCAGGCCTTCATGGCATCAAATTTTATTTTATCCCTTTTGTCATTGCAGTAAAGTCCTCTGCTGCCGTCTTGAAATCAAACGTGTCCAATGTGTTTTCGCCGTTTGCAATGCGCATAAGCCGCGTCACTGTCACACGTATTGTACGGACATTTTTTGTTTTGTATAAATTTTATCAGGCAAAACCCAGTACTTACTGGCCAACGGAAACCCTGATACAAACACACGATGATATGACATATGACAGATATTTGACACGGAGTTAAAACATACAGACAGGTTATGTAAAGTGTTGAGATGTAGAAATGTTGGGCCACTCAGGGTCGTATCCTGGGAGGGCAGAGCCTCCAGAACAGGTCCAGGCGATTTGAGCAGGCGGTGCCAGAGGTACCAGGACCAGGAGCATATGAGGTGTGTGGGACTGGTGTGACTGGACAAAGCCTCACGGATGGGAGGACAGTCAAAACGGTAAGACTCACAGACGCACGGTACGACTCACAGACGCACGGTAAGACTCACAGACGCACGGTAAGACTCACAGACGCACGGTAAGACTCACAGACGCAGAGTAAGACTCACAGTGGAGGTGTTGGTGTTAATGGGGTCAGGGTGGAGGAGGAGTGGAGGTGTTGGTGTTAATGGGGTCAGGGTGGAGGAGGAGTGGTGGTGTTGTGTTAATGGGGTCAGGGTGGAGGAGGAGTGGAGGTGTTGGTGTTAATGGGGTCAGGGTGGAGGAGGAGTGGAGGTGTTGGTGTTAGTGGGGTCAGGGTGGAGGAGGAGTGGAGGTGTTGGTGTTAATGGGGTCAGGGTGGAGGAGGAGTGGAGGTGGAGGTGTTAATGGGGTCAGGGTGGAGGAGGAGTGGAGGTGTTGGTGTTAAAGGGGTCAGGGTGGAGGAGGAGTGGTGGTGTTGTGTTAATGGGGTCAGGGTGGAGGAGGAGTGGAGGTGTTGGTGTTAATGGGGTCAGGGTGGAGGAGGAGTGGTGGTGTTGTGTTAATGGGGTCAGGGTGGAGGAGGAGTGGAGGTGTTGGTGTTAATGGGGTCAGGGTGGAGGAGGAGTGGAGGTGTTGGTGTTAATGGGGTCAGGGTGGAGGAGGAGTGGAGGTGTTGGTGTTAGTGGGGTCAGGGTGGAGGAGGAGTGGAGGTGTTGGTGTTAATGGGGTCAGGGTGGAGGAGGAGTGGAGGTGTTGGTGTTAATGGGGTCAGGGTGGAGGAGGAGTGGAGGTGTTGGTGTTAATGGGGTCAGGGTGGAGGAGGAGTGGAAGTGTTGGTGTTAATGGGGTCAGGGTGGAGGAGGAGTGGTGGTGTTGTGTTAATGGGGTCAGGGTGGAGGAGGAGTGGAGGTGTTGGTGTTAATGGGGTCAGGGTGGAGGAGGAGTGGAGGTGGAGGTGTTAATGGGGTCAGGGTGGAGGAGGAGTGGAGGTGTTGGTGTTAATGGGGTCAGGGTGGAGGAGGAGTGGAGGTGTTGGTGTTAATGGGGTCAGGGTGGAGGAGGGTGTAGATAGATGCTGTTCTGAGTATGGTCGTGAGGACAGAATGAGCGCAGAGACTTAGAGAAGGAACAGACTCAGTAACCTCACATGGAAACAAAACGGAACACTGCGAATACCACATGTGCAACAAAATAAGCCCCAATGACCTGTTCCCAGATCAGTCAACACAGAACACTGCGAATACCACATGTGCAACAAAATAAGCCCCAATGACCTGTTCCCAGATCAGTCAACACAGAACACTGCGAATACCACATGTGCAACAAAATAAGCCCCAATGACCTGTTCCCAGATCAGTCAACACAGAACACTGCGAATACCACATGTGCAACAAAATAAGCCCCAATGACCTGTTCCCAGATCAGTCAACACAGAACACTGCGAATACCACATGTGCAACAAAATAAGCC
>NC_044508.1:889496-901996 GCF_902362185.1 Chanos chanos | reverse complement strand
GCCGCTGAAACACTGCAAGCACACTTATCAATATATGTGATGACACAGAGCGGTAAAAATAATTTGTTCTGTGTGATCAATAAAATTCCTGAGTGTGTCTAATTATCTGTTTAATTAGATGTGCAACAGAGATAATTAGAAATCTTTGCCAAACATGCAGTTATTGAGGGAAAGCTGCATTGATTGAATTACTCTGTTGAGGAGGAGAGATGCAAAGAGAGAGAATGACAGAGAGCGAGAGAGAGGGGGGGGGGGTGAAGAGAGATTAAATAAATGAATAAATAAATAAAAGAAATAAATTGTTAATTACTTTTGCAAATGTGTGTGTGTGTGTGAGTGTGTGTGTGTGTGTGTGTGAGTGTGTGTGTGTGTGTGAATGTGTGTGTGTGTGTGTGTGTGTGTGTGTGTGTGAATGTGTGTGAGTGTGTGTGTGTGTGTGAATGTGTGTGTGTGTGTGTGAATGTGTGTGTGTTTTAATCTCATATAAGTAAGTAAAAGAGTAAAGGAGCAGAGATGGTGTTGTAGAGAGATAGTAAAGCCTTCAGAGGCATAATACACACACACACATATATAATTGTGTGTGTAGTGATTTCACATGTCGGACGTGTGTATATGCGTGTGTGTGTGTGTAAACTGTTTGTTTGTGGAGGTGAGGTTTAGTCAGCTGTTTTAATGTCATAGGTCATTTGACAAGTATTTTGGGGGGTGATTGGGTCTGATGTGTCTTAGTGACATCACAGGATAACACAGAGGCCAGAACTCAGCAGCACCGTGTGACGTTATCCCACACAAAATTCACACAGTAAACAATAAACACAAACATCATTCAGCTGTAATAAACACAAACATCATTCAGCTGTAATAAACACAAACATCATTCAGCAGTAATAAACACAAACATCATTCAGCAGTAATAAACAAAAACATCATTCAGCAGTAATAAACACAAACATCATTCAGCAGTAATAAACAAAAACATCATTCAGCAGTAATAAACACAAACATCATTCAGTTGAACATGTTGTCATATTGGATTATTGTAAGCATGATATGAATCTTTCCTGTGTACCAAAGCAAGTTATGGTTATGGTAGCTTCAACTGTTTATAAATCATATCTGTTTTTTTTTTTTTTTTTAGTTTCTGTATGTGACGTATTGATGCTCATTTGAAGTATATACAGACCCCTGATGTTTAGAGATATGCTGAAATTAACATGTGTTTATGGGAAGGTTGGTAATGGCTAAGACTGTCTGTCTCTGATAGAGCTTAATTCTCATTCAGACTTAATTCTCATACCCATGTTTCGTTCATGAATTTAAACTAGTGACGTTTTATTGCAGTCTGTGAAGTTTAACATAACTAAAGTGAAGCAGTGAATTAATGAGGACACGCCCCCTCCCTAGGACACACCCCCTCCCACCAAGTATGACGTGAGAGCACAAGGCCCCTCCCATCACTCAGGACCCAGGAACGATGAGGCAAAAAAACGACAGAGCTCTTTCTTAAGCTCCGCCCCAAGAAAGCTCCGTTTCCCCCCCTACGATGCCACCACACCAGGTACACAGATATGCCAGAGCACCAGTCTCTCCACCCGCTGTCTCTCTCCTGTGGTCCCAGATCTCTGGTGCCCTGGAACCTCTGCTACGGTTCTTCCAGCTCCAGAACACTAGAATACATTCAGCCAAACATTCACCTGTCTGTACGTTATGATCTCGAACTTTAGAACTCTCTGGCTGATCCACTGTGACAGGATGGATTTCTGTAATACCATTACACAGTGTCCACTCTGTCATGGCACTGCCCTAAGTAAAAGGCACACACACCTGCTCCTGTTCTTACTGCTGATATAGCATGTGTGCGTGTGCGTGTGTGTGTGTGTGTGTAGTGACTGGTTTTATCTGTTGGACACAGCAGCTAGAAGACCTCTCAATACTCCCATTCAACCCAGCAAATATTGACACTGTTTAATTTTTCATCTGTAGTCCTTGTTTCAGAAGGAGGAGATTGACTGGATAATTCGCCGAGCCCCAGTCTGACCTCTTTAACACAAGCCTGATTTACATAGAAATCGATTTGGCTGTTTGCTAAGTTACAGCTTAGAAACCAGGATAGCTCATTTCAGACATTATGCCATTTGCATATCAGAGAGAGAGTGTGTGTGTGTGTGCCTGAGTGTGAGTGTGTGCAGTTTCATGTCTCGTCCTTTGTGTTTTTACCTTTTGATGTGTGGTGTGATTAACACATATTGAACAACCATCTCTTTCAGACTGGTGTGTGTGTGAGAGAGAGAAAGAGAGAGAGAATATGTGTATTAGTGTGTGTGTGTGTGTGTGTGAGAGAGAGAGAGAGAAAGAAAGAGAGAGAAAATGTGTGTATTAGTGTGTGTGTGTGTTGCGTGTGTGTGTGTGTGAGAGAGAGAATGTGTGTATTGGTGTGTGTGTGTGAGAGAGAGAGAAAGAGAGAGAGACTATGTGTATTAGTGTGTGTGTGAGAGAGAGAAAGAAAGAGAGAGAAAATGTGTGTTGCGTGTGTGTGTGAGAGAGAGAGAAAGACAGAGAGAATGTGTGTATTAGTGTGTGTGTGTGGCGTGTGTGTGTGAGAGAGAGAGAAAGAAAGAGAGAGAATGTGTGTTTTAGTGTGTGTGTGTGTGTGTGTATATGTGTGTATAATGCTGACTATTATCAGAACATCTGTGTTGCTGTATAACGTCCTTCTGTGGTCAGTCAGATAAAACCTCCACACACAGACCCTCATATCTGAGCCCTGAGTGACCACAGAACTACAGCTGTCTGTCTCTCTCTGTCTCTCTCTTTTTCTGTCTCTCTCTCTCTCTTTCTCTGCCTCCCTTTGCCTCTTACGTTGTGTGTGTATGTGCAGTAACCTGTTGGATTTGTTAGTGTTTGTAGGCACTGTGGTGTGGTGTGTGTGTGATGTATGTGTGTGTGTGTGTGTGTTTCTGGGAGGGGGGTATATGTGTGTATTGTCTGATCTGTTGTGAGACCATAACAGGCACTGTTTTCTAACAGGCCCAGGTCAGTACAACCCTGAGCTGAAGTCCCGCCCTCAGCTGTCTCTGATTGGTTCTCGTGAGGTCCGATTCAAACAGCCGAAGAGCATCACGCCTGGACCAGGAGCTTATGAGGTAACAGTGTTACAGAGCACTTTCTATCTATATATACCTCTTCCTCTTCCTCTCTCCTTCTCTCTCTGTACTCCTCCTCTGTCTCTCTGTGCTACTCCTCTCTCTTTGTCTCAGTATGTACTGAGCTGCCTTGCTCCCCACTGTCTGCATAGGCAACAGTGTAACTGAAATGGTACCTGATAAGACAGATTGATTAGACACGCTAGATAGCGATTACATCACCGGTTATTCCCGCCCCCTGCACGCGATTGGTGTTTACTCACCTCATCCTTCACCAATGAATCTACATAATCCTTGCTAAATATCTAGGACTAGTCCACATAGCAGGGACAGTTAGCCACAGTTACTCAATTCATAACAATAAATTAATTATAATAATATTAAATAATGATAAATTAATAACAGTTTAACCTGAGCCTGTCTGTTGTCTAGTTAGCTAGTTGGTTAGTTGGCTAGTTGGCCATTTGAGATAGTGGCCTGAGGTAATAGAGCTAGCCAGTATGCTAAACTGTGAATGTCCTCGACGTACTGAAAAATGTCAAAGTACCATCAACATAAAAACGTCACAATACACTCTTATGGCAAAAGCTCACAAGCAAAACCAGATACGATAGTTGAGATAACAGATGATTTCTGAAGTTGATTCCCCTGTTGGCTCATCACATCTGTCTGCCATCTTGTGCTACATGTGAAACAAACTGTAAAACTACCCTCCCACCTAGGTTTTCAGTTCATACGGTGTGAGAGAACTGGGTTTAATGGGTTTTCAGTTAACTCAGTGTGAGAGAACTGGGTTTGATTGAACAAGTCGAATACTCAACAGGAAACTGTGTTAGGGGAAAAGCCAACACATCGAACTAACACTTACCTAAATGGCATTAGCGTGTCTGGCCTAGAGACTAAACTATCACGCTAGCTAAAGCCGGTCTCTAACCTGGAACAGCCCTGTGACCTGTGAATACTGTCGAAATGTGTGTGTGCACTTGTCTTAACTTAGAAGATGCTTTAAGGAGTCTGAGTAATGAGAGTGTCAGTCAGTAAAACGGTGAGAGCCTATGCCATGATACACCGCCAACCTCCTGTTACTAAGCAACAAAACTAACAAAATGACATTATTCACTCCCTCACCACATCTTGTTTACAAATTTAATACAAAGTAAATTAAAAAAAAGGAGGTGGAGGGCAGGCTCCACTCCTCATTAATGGAGACATGGAGGAGAGAGTGTCTAGCTTTAAGCTCCTGGGCGTCCACATGTCGGAGGGTGTATCATGGACTGCCAGTACTACAGCACTGTTAAAGAGGGCACAACAACAGGTCTACTGTCTGAGATCGCGAGGGAAAGTAAACCTTAGCAAAGGTCTGCTTGTCACCTTCTGTGGCTGTAGCACTGAGAGCATCCTGACGTATTGCATCTAGACATGCTACACCAGCTGTACTGCTGTAGACTGACAAGCTCATCAGCAGCGGGTCATCAACTGCGCCCAGAAAGACTTCGGTGCCCAGCTGCCACCTCTTGAAGACATCTACAACTCCCGATGTTTCTGCAGAGCCGTCACCATCTACAACTCCCGATGTTTCTGCAGAGCCATCACCATCTACAACTCCCGATGTTTCTGCAGAGCCATCACCATCTGCAACAACCCTACACACCCCTGTCACCACCTCTTCACTCTCCTGCCCTCTGGACGGCGCTGCAGGTGCATCAGGGCCCGCGCTGAGGGACAGTCTCTACCCCAGAGCAATGAACCTCCTGAACCAATCCGCCAAGACACCTCAGATTACAGGACTATAAGATTATAAGAATAAGAATATGAATATATATGAATATATATATGTACACACACACACACACACACATATATATATATATAATACATGACATTTTACAGCGTGACAGCACATTCAAAAAGGAAATTCTTAAATATATAATAAGCAGACAGAAAAAAATAAGTAAATACATAAATGCATAAATAGATAAATAATCGGGTATAAAACAACAAAAATGAAGTAGAAGACATTAAAAATGAAGACAATAAAAAAAAAAAAAAATAGGTGTATATGTTCTGGGAGATGGCATACAAGTCAGAATATATCTCAGTTACTTTCCTACATGCAGTATTACTGCCATCCATCTGTAGAGAAAAACATCCATTTTTCACTGCAGGCCTCCAGTCATGCGTTCCATAGTGTATGCTTGTGTATGTCTTTGTATCCACACTTTGTATTCACATGGTTGCACTCATCCAGTTGCTAGTCTTTGGGGCAGTCATTTTTACAGTTTTACAGTACAACTCCTTAGGTACTGCATTAAGTAAGAAATACATTGGGTTCAAAGAGACATCAATGTTTCATATTTTCAGTATTTTAATATTTTCAGTGTCTTAGCCCTTGTCCCAAAACATGTGTGTGATCACCAACCATTCCACATCCTCTCCAACAATGAGGAGTTGCCCGTCAGTGTAGAGAGTATTAATGGTGTCCTAAAATAACACACTTTCGACTATTCGACTATTATTATACCTTTATGGCAGCCAGTATATATCTCATACCAGCCATATCTCATACCATGCTGTATCCTCTATTGTTTCGTTAGGTTCTGGTTCCCATTTCTGTTTGATATGCGAGGTGTTTTCTGACATGCCCAATTATAGTGTTCTGTTTACGGTAGAAACAGTCTTTTTGGGATGTTGGCAGCATTCATTTAGGTTGGCAAAATATTGTTCTGTATTCATAAGAGGTCATTTAATTATTTCCCAATCTTTTTGACTAGTAATATAGTGTCTGAGTTGTAAGTATCTATAAAAGTCACTGGGTGGCAGCCCAAAATGTTCTTGTCGCTGGGAGAAGGACATAAACATGTCTTCCCTAAAGCTTTGATTAATTATTTTAATGCCCTTTTTAAATGTGTTGTCCCATACTGAGGGGATGAAATCAAGGTTTCCTGCAACAGGCATAGCTTTAACTTCTTCTGCACCCCATTCCAAATTTTAAGCATATATTTCACCCATATCTTTGTTGTTTTACATTTTTCCTGTGATTGCTAGTCAAGAAATGGTAGAACAGAAAGGGAGACTCCTGGTATTGAGTTTTGTTCAATATCGACCTAACCTGCTTTTGAATCATTACAGACCCAGGCTACCATTGCACGAAGCTGGGCTGCCCAGTAGTAATACTGAAAGGTCCGCCTTGTTTCTTACTTAACATAAGTATTCTGAACTTTACTCTTATGTTGCCAGATGAACTTTGAAATAAGCTTGTCTGGTGTCTTAAATGTGGAAACTGAGACCCATACTGGGAGTGACTGGAGCAAAAAGAGTAGCCTGGGTAGTACATTCATTCTTATTGTTTCTACCCCACCAAACAGTGATAGAGGCAGCACCTCCCATCATGTGATGTCTTTTTTTATTTCTTCTATTAACTTAGAATAAGTTACTTGATATAGTTGTGTTGTCTTATGAGTTATTGCAGCCCCCAAGATATCTGAATCCTTGACTGTACCATGGATAAGTCACTTTGTCATTCAGTTCAGATGACCAGGTACCTGAGGCCATTGGTGCTTCTGACTTAGTTGTGTTAATTTTATAACCAGAGACAGAGCCATATTCGTCTAGACGTTGTATACAACCTGGAATTGAGGAGTGAGGATTTTTGATGAATAACAATACATCATCTGCAAATAATGATATTTTATGCACAACACCCCCTTCATCAACTATGCCATCTAATCATCTCAGCCAAGGGCTCTATGCTTAACACAAACAGTACAGGCGATATTGCATCCCCTTGTCTGGTACCACGGCCAATTTTGAAAAAGCCTGAGCAATATCCATTGACTCTGACTCTTGATTTCGAATCTTTGTAGAAAGTCATTATCCAGGTTACGAAAGTTTCCTGGAAACCCAAGCGTATCAGGGTCTGTTCCAGAAAAGCCCAGTCCAACCTATTGAATAGTTTCTCAGCATCAATGCTGAGAAACATTGAGGGGACCTGTGTCCTTCCAGTGGTCAGCGGCAGGTTCAGTGCTCTTCTAATATTATCAGTTCCATAACCACCAACAGTAAACCCTGTCTGATCGGCATTCACCAGCTTTTTGATGAATTTATGTGTCCGTTTGGACATAACTGAAGTCAATATTTTTAAGTCTTGACAGAGGAGACTTGAAGGCCTATACACCATACACTGAGTTCGATCTTTTCCAGTTTTATGTATGATGGTAATTATGGCTTCTGCCCATGTCCTTGGAGGGTCTTTGTTATACAACACATAGTTAAACATTTGACACAAAACCAGGGTTAATTCTTTTGCAAATACTTTGTAAACTTCCCCAGGGGATCTGTCCACCCCTGGTGATTCATTATTCTTAAGACTGTGGAGTTCATCCCCTACCTCACCCTGCGTTATAGGTGTAATCAATGAGCCTGCTTCTTCATCAGTCATTTCATTCAGTTTAATTGAGTCCAGGAAACATTGGATTTTTTCTTTTTTATTTATCTTGTCTTTTCCTGTATCGAGTGTTTCATAGAATGTGGCAAATGCATCTGCTATGTCTTTAGGTTTTGTTACCATGGAATTGTCACATGGATGTCTGATTTTTGGGACTGTTCTGCTGGACTGTGCTTTACACAGTTGGAAAGCCAGTATCCTTCTTGCTTTATTACCCATCTCATAGTATATCCTATTTGTAAACCTAAGGGCTCTCTGTACCTTGTAAGTAAGCAGATCTTCTAACTTTCTTCTCTGTTCTTTGAGTACTTTCAAGGTCCCATCGTTTCCTGTCTGCCCATGTTCCATTTCAAGCTTCTTGATGTCGTTTTCCAACTCACACCTCTGTTCCTCACGACGTTTCTTCATTCTAGATGAGACTGCAAAACGTTTACCTCTCAACACTGCCTTTTCCCCCTCCCACAGTGTTAAAGGACTGACAGTACCATTATCATTTAATAAAATGTTTTCATTTATGTCATCACGCAACTGTTGTTGTCATTCAGAATTGAAACATTGAGTCTCCAGTATTTAAATTGTTTTTCTCGTCCTAGATATCTTTTTAAAGAAGTGTGGACAGTCTTCATTTGGGGCATATATGTTAAGAAATGTAATTCTAACACCCCCAACTGTGCCCACCGCCATAACATATCTGCCCTCTTTGTCCCGGAGGGTTTTTTCATTGGTGTAAAAAACTGATTTGCTAAATAGAGTGGCAGCACCTCTATTCCTCCCAAAGGGGGTGCTGTACACCTGATCAGCCCACTCTCTTTTTTCATTTTAGATATTCAGCATCAGATAACAGGTGGCACGGTGGCGCAGTGGGTAGCGCTGTTGCCTCACAGCAAGAAGGTCTCGGGTTTGATTCCCAGCTTCCTTTCGCCCAGGGTCCTTTCTGTGTGGAGTTTGCATGTTGTCCCCATGTCTGCGTGGGTCCCCTCTGGGAGATCCGGTTTCCTCCCATAGTCCAAAGACATGCAGTGCAGGTTAGGTGAATTGGAGACGCTAAGTTGCCCCTCTGGAATGAGTATGTGTGTTTGTCTTTGTGTCCATCCTGTGATGGACTGGTGACCTGTCCAGGGTCTTTCCCTGCCTTTTGCCCTATGAGCGCTGGGACAGGCTGCAGCACCCCCCGTGACCCTGATTAGGATAAGCGTAATGAGTGAGTGAGAGAGCATCAGATAAATGGGTCTCTTGTAGCATAGCAACCAAGCAGTGTAACACCTTTAGCTGACTAAGAATTTTTTTTTTTCCTCTTAATTGGGCTACCAATTCCCATAACATTATAACGAACACAGGTTGTGTTATCCATGGACGCTGTCTAGATGTACATAAACATGAAATAAGAAATAAGAAGTTCAAATAAGAAATTCACTGTCAGGAACTGGCTGAAAACAAGAACATAAGCCAGACAAATAATGGCTCCCAGTAAATCACACGTTAGAGAAGCAACTATGTACAGTTCACTCACTCACTCACTCACTCACTCACTTTAAAACCCAATATCACTGTTTACAGTCTCAAAGGGCTTTACATGCCCACAGGATTACAACAAACAGAGCAGGGTGGCACCCCCTGACTTGATCCTCAGGCACGAAAAAACTCCTCAAAAAACCCAGATACTAAGGAAAAATAGGAGAAATCTTGAGATGGACCACAGAGAGAGGAGACCCCTTCCAGGCCAGCCAGGTGTGCAATAGGTGCCAACCCAGTTGGCAAATTACAAACAACAGAGTGATAATGAACATGAAAACACAAATAGGCAGTATGAAGAATGAGACGACAGCATGGGGCTCAGCTGGGGTGGATGACACAGCCACAGCAGCGCAGGAAGCCACGAAGCCGCAGCAGCCATCAGGATGACGATGAAGAGAGAGATGACGGGGGGGGGGGGGCACACTTAAGAGGAAAGTAGCCACATTCAAGCCAGACTCTCATGCTCGAAACAGATGAGACACAGCCATGCAGGAGAAGGGGGAAGGAAGGAGAGCATTATTGGAGTAGCACCACTTAACAGATGAAATAAGGAAAATAATTTTATAGAAGCATGAATGTTGCAAGACTAGTGGCTGTGGAGGGTGCAGGAGGAGCAGGGCCACGCGGGGGGAGCAGGGCCAGGGACAGCAGGGCACAAAATCATTCAGCCGGCCAAGGGAAGGCGCCACATCCAGGCAGTAGGCGCAGACATCGACCACTCACACAAAGAGAAGAGAGCAGGTTAGTGACAGAAACTGAGAAGGGTGTAGGGTGTAATTAATTGGAAAGATAGGCCGGTGCAAGCCCATGGAGAATTTTAAATGTTAATAGGAGGACTTTAAAATCAGCCCTCATGTGAATTGGGAGCCAATGAAGGGAAGCCAGGATGGGAGTGATATGATCGAACTTCCTAGTTCGGGTCAGGATTCTGGCAGCAGCATTCTGGACGAGCTGAAGACTTCTGGTACTAGAGGCGGGCAAACCAGAGTACAGAACGTTACAGTACTCAAGGCGAGACATGACAAATGCATGAACAGTGGTTTCTGCATCAGCTAAACATAGTAGGGGCCTGAATTTGGTGATATTGCGGAGATGATAAAAGGCCGTTTTGGTAGTGTTCTTGATATGAGTGACAAGCAAGAGACTAGAGTCAAAAATCACACCAAGGTTTTTAGCTGTGGAATTTTCGTTATCTAAGCCGCTTATTCTAATTAGGGTCGTGGGGGGTGCTGGAGCCTATCCTAGCATTTATTGGGTGAAAGGCGGGGGAACACCCCGGACAGGTCCGTTGCAGTATGTACGGTTGGACTTCCAAAAAACCAACTGGCCTCCATCCTGTCGTATAGAACTGGGGGATAGATGAGACGGCCCGTTCCCGTTGATCAGAGGACGGAGAGAAGCGACTAAATCTCCCTGGAATAACGCACGACTCACCGCATTTTGTTTGTGCGGACCATTCCGCTCAGTTTGACTCAGCACGATCACGGATCACTGGGCAGGTGATATAGCCCAGTCGTGTAATCCATCATAACATAAGTGCGTCCATATCGACAGCCAGCATTTAGATTAACCTAATAATTACACAAAATAAACCGTGCTCGACAATTGATGTTTATAACTTCATTAAGTGTGAAAAAGGAAGAGATGAGCCTCAGTAGCTACAGTGACTGTGCTTAGATGTCCCACTTCACCGTTTCCCTTAAGCAGGAGAATCACCCAGTCATGTCTTTGAAGAAGGCTCTCTCGTCCGTGTCAGATAAGGTTGCTGGCTCTTTTTTGTGTTTGTCGCCTTGTAGTTGCCATCCTCCTCTTCCCCTTTCCAGCAAGTCCTGTCCAGTGATCTTTACTATAATTCCCAGATCCTTCAGTACTGGTGCCGCTTCCATCAGATCAGGATTAGGGAAGGTTTTCTCACTGGCATCAGGAGAGATCTTCAGTTTGGGGCACTTCGCTCCGATGTTTTTCTTTTTCAGCTGTTGAACCACATCACAAATCTGGGTTCTTTTTCTTTGCAGTTCTGGAGGATGGTCTTGGTCAAAATATATTGTCCTGCCGTTTTAAGAGACCTGCTTTTGTGTCCAGGCTTGATGAAGTATTGTTTCCTTCACTGAACAGTTCTGAAATTTAACTATGATTGATCTAGGCGGTTCCGTACCTTTTGGGTTGCTTACAGGTGCTATGTTTGCCCTTTCAGTCTTTATCTCTGCCTCTGTCAAGTGTAGGCCTGTGCTTAGAATGTCAGTTACCAGTTCTTCCATGTTCCCTCTCTTGCTGTCTTCCATATTCCCTCTCTCGCTGTCTTCCATATTCCCTCTCTCACTATCTTCCATATTCCCTCGCTCGCTATCTTCCATATTCCCTCGCTCGCTATCTTCCATATTCCCTCTCTCGCTATCTTCCATATTCCCTCGCTCGCTATCTTCTGGAATGTTGTAGATCCTCAAATTGTTGCCTCTAAGTCTGTTTTGCAACTCATCACATCTAGCAGACAGCACCGTCTCTCGCTGTAGCAGGAATCGTAGTGCTCACTCATGTCTGTGGCTAAGCATCTTCAGCATTGCCAACACGATCCTCAGCCTCAGTGATGCTACTCTCGAGTTTATTAATTTGGCCTTTTAGGTCGTCTACCGAGGATTCAAGACGTGAAAGAGACGACTCTTGTCTGGTGATGACCCTCTTGATTTTCCTTTCGCTGTTGTTTTAATTGAGGCACTATGTCTTGAATGTCAGTGAGGCTGAAGTCTTGCCAGTTTGGCCGTGTGATTTCTTTCATTCATCTCTCTCTCTCGTATTGTCACTTTTGGTAGATGAGTTCGTGTGCCTGGAGGAAGAGCTCATCTCTGCCGTGTACTTGAGTAAGATTTGTCGAGCGGTTTGATCGTATGTAGGATGGAGCTTTGACTTCAGGCGGTTACTGCTGGTATGACGTCACCAGAAGTCAGGCCTATAAGATTATATTTTACATGAACATAGGTATGCATATGTCAACATAATCATGTGAAGCTGCTACCTTACCTGCTCTGCACTGGGCAGCCCCGTGGCCTAGAGCTTACCGAATCAGGCTTATTACTGGAGGGTCGGGATGTTCGATTCCCAGGACCGGCAGGAAACATCCACACCTGAGGTGTCCTAGAGCAAGGCACCTAACCCCCAACTGCTCCCTGGGCGCAGGTGTGTGTGTGTGTGTGTTCACTACTGGCGTGTAAGGATGGGTTAAATGCAGAGGATAAATTCACTGCTTGCCGTTCACAGCGTGTGTGCGGTCACAGGATTCTGTGACATGTTTGCAGTAATGTGCATAACTTTACTGCACTGCTGCTAATGTTTTCACACAAAACTGCCCCTGACTGCACGGCCACTCTAAAATCACAACTCCAGACACTTACAAGGATCCACGC
>NC_044508.1:879496-884496 GCF_902362185.1 Chanos chanos | reverse complement strand
GTAGGATGTAGTGTCCTGTGGTGTTGTAGGCAGGGACAGATTTTCAGTGGGATGTAGTGTCCTGTGGTGTTGTAGGCAGGGACAGATTTTCAGTGGGATGTAGTGTCCTGTGGTGTTGTAGGCAGGGACAGATTTTCAGTGGGATGTAGTGTCCTGTGGTGTTGTAGGCAGGGACAGATTTTCAGTAGGATGTAGTGTCCTGTGGTGTTGTAGGCAGGGACAGATTTTCAGTGGGATGTAGTGTCCTGTGGTGTTGTAGGCAGGGACAGATTTTCAGTGGGATGTAGTGTCCTGTGGTGTTGTAGGCAGGGACAGATTTTCAGTGGGATGTAGTGTCCTGTGGTGTTGTAGGCAGGGACAGATTTTCAGTAGGATGTAGTGTCCTGTGGTGTTGTAGGCAGGGACAGATTTTCAGTAGGATGTAGTGTCCTGTGGTGTTGTAGGCAGGGACAGATTTTCAGTGGGATGTAGTGTCCTGTGGTGTTGTAGGCAGGGACAGATTTTCAGTGGGATGTAGTGTCCTGTGGTGTTGTAGGCAGGGACAGATTTTCAGTAGGATGTAGTGTCCTGTGGTGTTGTAGGCAGGGACAGATTTTCAGTGGGATGTAGTGTCCTGTGGTGTTGTAGGCAGGGACAGATTTTCAGTGGGATGTAGTGTCCTGTGGTGTTGTAGGCAGGGACAGATTTTCAGTGGGATGTAGTGTCCTGTGGTGTTGTAGGCAGGGACAGATTTTCAGTAGGATGTAGTGTCCTGTGGTGTTGTAGGCAGGGACAGATTTTCAGTGGGATGTAGTGTCCTGTGGTGTTGTAGGCAGGGACAGATTTTCAGTGGGATGTAGTGTCCTGTGGTGTTGTAGGCAGGGACAGATTTTCAGTGGGATGTAGTGTCCTGTGGTGTTGTAGGCAGGGACAGATTTTCAGTAGGATGTAGTGTCCTGTGGTGTTGTAGGCAGGGACAGATTTTCAGTGGGATGTAGTGTCCTGTGGTGTTGTAGGCAGGGACAGATTTTCAGTGGGATGTAGTGTCCTGTGGTGTTGTAGGCAGGGACAGATTTTCAGTGGGATGTAGTGTCCTGTGGTGTTGTAGGCAGGGACAGATTTTCAGTAGGATGTAGTGTCCTGTGGTGTTGTAGGCAGGGACAGATTTTCAGTAGGATGTAGTGTCCTGTGGTGTTGTAGGCAGGGACAGATTTTCAGTAGGATGTAGTGTCCTGTGGTGTTGTAGGCAGGGACAGATTTTCAGTGGGATGTAGTGTCCTGTGGTGTTGTAGGCAGGGACAGATTTTCAGTAGGATGTAGTGTCCTGTGGTGTTGTAGGCAGGGACAGATTTTCAGTGGGATGTAGTGTCCTGTGGTGTTGTAGGCAGGGACAGATTTTCAGTGGGATGTAGTGTCCTGTGGTGTTGTAGGCAGGGACAGATTTTCAGTGGGATGTAGTGTCCTGTGGTGTTGTAGGCAGGGACAGATTTTCAGTAGGATGTAGTGTCCTGTGGTGTTGTAGGCAGGGACAGATTTTCAGTAGGATGTAGTGTCCTGTGGTGTTGTAGGCAGGGACAGATTTTCAGTAGGATGTAGTGTCCTGTGGTGTTGTAGGCAGGGACAGATTTTCAGTGGGATGTAGTGTCCTGTGGTGTTGTAGGCAGGGACAGATTTTCAGTAGGATGTAGTGTCCTGTGGTGTTGTAGGCAGGGACAGATTTTCAGTGGGATGTAGTGTCCTGTGGTGTTGTAGGCAGGGACAGATTTTCAGTGGGATGTAGTGTCCTGTGGTGTTGTAGGCAGGGACAGATTTTCAGTGGGATGTAGTGTCCTGTGGTGTTGTAGGCAGGGACAGATTTTCAGTAGGATGTAGTGTCCTGTGGTGTTGTAGGCAGGGACAGATTTTCAGTAGGATGTAGTGTCCTGTGGTGTTGTAGGCAGGGACAAGCTTTAGATGAAGAGTGAAAAACCGTGGGTTTCTAAAGCTTTATCAACCTCAGATGCCCAGTTCCTCTGTCTGTGTGCCCTTCCTCTCTTCTCCTCCTCCACACTCTTACAGTGTTTTATAATGTTATAAATAGCCATAGGATAGGTATGGCTTCTTTGGTCACACACACACACACACACACACTGCGGGGGCACTGAGGTTCATCTTAAGTCTTTTCCTGGAAAACAACATATTGCGTTATGTTTTAATTGCAGGTGCTAATTGTCCTGGAGGACTTTCTTATTGCTCATTAAGACAAGCTGTTCCTCACTCTCTCTCAGCTGAAGAACTTTGCTGGATATTCGCCACCTCCATCATCACACGTCCCCAGAGAAATGACACAAATTCCTCTTTTCTTCTGGAAAGTTTTTTTTCTCTGTGTGATCTGAGGGATGTGTGGTATAAAAACTGTACTGTAACAAATCAGACATCAGAACACAAATATGATCTCACACACACACACACACACACACACACACAAACACACACGCATTAACACACACACACACACACACACATTAACACACATGTATTAACACACACACACACACACGCATTAACACACACACAAACACACACACACGCATTAACAAACATACACACACACACACCCCCACCCTCATACACACGCCATCATACTCCAGACATGTACTATATGAAGCAATATATTTGTGTGTCTATTTATGCATATATGGTTGTGTGTTCATGATTATTGGTCTTTTCAGACAGAGTGGGCTATACAGACAGCTGTGACAGCCAATGAGTGATGAGTATCTGTCTTGTGGGAGGGACAGCAGTCAGCTGAGTGGTTTTGTGAGTGATGGCCCAGACACACACACACACACACACACACACACACTCTGTGTTTAATCTTAATGATCTGTCGTTAGGCATTGTTGTGGTGTCACAGGCTGTCTGCTGTTCTGTCAGAGAGAGAGAGGGATGGAGAGTCTCATTAGACTCTCTCACTTCATGCCAGAGTCATTCATCACCCTCTCACACTGTGTGTTAATGTTTCCCCTGTGTGGACACAGATCCTCTGACACTATCTTTCACTTGCCCCATATTCTTATATCTAACATATTTATCTGATATATTGATCAGAACTATTATTTTGGGCTGAAGTCTGATTGGCTGATGGTTATTGTTAGTGTGAGGATGACAGTGAGGCAGAGGGGACTGTATCCGGAGCAGTGTTGAGTAAAAATGTGATTCTAGTCGCTGGAACAGCGAGGTATTTTTAGGCCAAGATGTCAGCACGCTGATGTGAGGATGTGTTTTTTAGCGGTTTCATGGCTGAGTTTGAATATTTAAGACATGCCTTTAGTTTCAGAGTGCAGGACAGACTCGTGTGTGAATTATTTAACCCTCTCTCTCAGAGAAAAAGCCTCGAATTCAGCTCATTCTGTGTCTCTGAGCATCAGTGTGTGTGTGTGTGTGTGTGTGTGTATGTGTGTGTGAGTGTGTGTGTGTGTGTGTGTGTCCGTATGCGTGTGTGTGTATGTGTGTGTGTGTGTGTGTCCGTATGCGTGTGTGTGTATGTGTATGTGTGTGTGTGTGTGTGTGTGTATTTGTTTTACAATCCGGTTAAATTAAATATGTCAGTCTGGGTTTGGTGTCAGCTGTAATAACTGTTATTTAAACCAGTAAGAGTGTGAGTGAAGGAGAGGAGAGTGGTATTGGAGCTAAACTGCTTCCTGTTGAGTTTCTGCTGCGTTGTACTCTGGACAGCAGATTGGCCTTTTGTCTTTGTTTGTGCATGTATGTGTGTGTATGCGTGGGCACATGAGTGTGTGCATCTGTGTGTGCGTGTGCATCTGTGTGTGCGTGTGTGCGCGTGCGTGTGTGTGTATGCGTGTGTGTGTGTGTACCATATATTGCTATCTTTCTGGGGACCAGTAAGTCCCTAGTAAAATAGCATAATCTGAAAAAAGTGCCTGGTGGGGACCTAAATGCTGGTCCTGACTATGAGAACAACATTTTTCTAAACTATATTGTTATTACTGATAAAACAAAAACATGTCAAAACATTTCTTTGGTTAAGGTTAGGGCTAGGGTTAGGGATAGGGATAGGTTGATACTCTCTAGTTACAGAATAATGGGAGTCAATGGGAAGTCTCCACTAGGATATGAGTACAAATTTGTGTGTGTGCGTGTATGTATGTGTATAGGGTGTTTGTGTGTGTATGTGTTGTTCAGTAGAGAGAGAAATGCCTATCAGAGACAGACAGAGTGACGGATGGAGTGATCAACGAAAGAGAGAGAGAGGAGCAGACAGGCCTAACCCCAATGTCTCAGAGAGCAGGAGATGGTCACGGTCCCCTCTTAGTGTGTGTGTGTGTTTGACAATAATGGATGAATCTGGAGTTGCTCCACTGAAATCAGTCAGTTGTACAGGTCACCCTGAGAGAGAGTCACACTGGTCAAACTGTCCTGCTGACTGTGTGTGTGTGTTTGTGTGTGTGTGTGTGTGTGTGTGTGAGAGAGCAGGTGTGTTAGGGTAAGGGAAGCGTAAAGTGTGTCTAAGGATAGGTGTGACTTCTTCTTTGGTCACACACACACACACACAAACACACACGCGCGCGCGCGCACACACACACACACACGTGCGCACACACACACACACACATATCTTGTGCGACCTGTGTCGGTTGCTGATTAATGACTTGGCCTGGGAAGACCTGAGTAGAAAAGGGTGTTTTGTGTGTGTCTGTGTGTGTGTGTAACAGTATTGTGTGTGTTTGTTAGATGTATAACAGTATTAATTTTTGGGTGTTAAGTGTGTACTAGTGTTTTGTGTGTGTGTGTGCATGTGTGTGTTTAGTGTATACTAATGTGTAGGTGTATATGTGTGTGTGTGTGTGCATGTGTTTAGTGTGTGTTAAGTGTGTAACAGTACTGGATGTGTATGTGGGGGTATAATGTAATATACACTGACAGAATGACCAAACTCCAATCTTAACACTAAGTCTTGTGCTCTACAGAATTTTTTAAAAAAATGTCCTCCATAATTTGAAGCAGAATGAGGGCTGTCA
>NC_044508.1:849496-874496 GCF_902362185.1 Chanos chanos | reverse complement strand
GAAATCTATGGTTTCATTTAGCTGCTCTTTCTATTGATTGGTCCTTATCAAAACAGTGAGGTTAACAGTGTGTGTGTGTATGTGTGTGTGTGTGTGTGTGTTTGTGTGTGTGTGCGTGTGGGGGTGTGTGGGTGTGGGTGTGTGTGTGTTGGGGGGGGGGGGTGTCAGATGCTGCCCTGACTCCTGAGACCTGTCTGAGTGGATCTGTTTATGGTAATAACCTCCATAGAGTCCCTCCTTAGCCATAATCAATACATTTGATTGAATAACTTCAGCAAACGTGAATGTCCTCTAAATACAACAGGCACCTGCAGTGGAACAAGCAGTCAGGAGCCTAGTCACCTTTTCATCACATGCATTCACACGACCTTTACATCACACGCATTCACACGACCTTTACATCACACTCATTCACATGACCTTTACATCACACTCATTCACATGACCTTTACATCACACTCATTCACATGACCTTTACATCACACACATTCACATGACCTTTACATCACACACATTCACATGACCTTTACATCACACTCATTCACATTACCTTTACATCACACTCATTCACATGACCTTTACATCACACATATTCACATGACCTTTACATCACACTCATTCACATGACCTTTACATCACACTCATTCACATGACCTTTACATCACTCATTCACATGACCTTTACATCACACACATTCACATGACCTTTACATCACACACATTCACATGACCTTTACATCACACATATTCACATGACCTTTACCTCACACACATTCACACGACCTTTACATCACACAGTTTGCTTCTGGGTGTGATCCATTTCTCTAAATAAAATATCACTCTGATTCTTTATTGTCTAATTTTGGGTCATGGACTCTCAGAACTCTGACCAGACACTTAGGGTCAATCCTCACAGCAGTGTCCAATAATCTGGGGCTCCTTAACCTGGGGAACTATCAGAATATAATTATTCAGATTTACGCAAAACTCCCACACTTAAAGCTCACGCCCAGTTTCACTTAAACAAGTTTTCCTATGTATATAGAATATCACATGCTAAACACACGCTGAACACACACTAAACACACGCTGAACACACACTAAACACACGCTGAACACACACTGAACACACACTAAACACACGCTGAACACACACTGAACACACGCTGAACACACACTGAACACACACTAAACACACGCTGAACACACGCTGAAAGCCTCCGGCCCCCAGTGACTTCGGGGTGGGACAGAGTGATGACTGAAATTGAACATAATTCACGCAGAATAAGATTTGTGGCATTCATCATCCTCGGCTGGCAGAGTAATCACCACATTCAGAGAGAGAAGGCTGTGAGAAACGTGGGAACACGATTTCTGTTCACATCAGCAGAACAACACAGCAGCTGCTAAGAGCGCCGTAAAACTCTTTAACGCGCTAATCTGGCCCTCTGAGTCTTTTCACTGTGGAATTATACACCCGCGTCTGTTTGGCTTCATCAGAAAGCGGATTTTTTATCTTTAAGGTGTCGTTTCCTACCGACGACGTGTATTTTCCTGAGTAACTTACTGCCAATCAGAACAGGAGAGAGAGGAGAGGTCAGGTCTCCGTCTGTGTGTACTGTTACAGAGTGGACAGCGTGGTGGGATTTAAACTGTATGGCAGCTAACTTCACAGCTGTTTGAGTAAAACTCAATTTAGAGTTTAGGGCCGAAGCTAAGATGACTCTTAAAAGTTCCTCTATCCATGTAAGTTTACCCACCATATGCATTTACTCATCTATTTGTTTGTTTATCTGAAAAAATTTAACTCACCAAATGCAATTTTTGACTGTGCCCGGAGAGTTGTGCGTGTTCATTTGTAAAGGTAAACTGTCTCGTTCGTTTGTAAAGGTAAACTGTCTCGTTCGTTTGTAAAGGTAAACTGTCTCGTTCGTTTGTAGGAGTCGTCCTAACTTTTGAGACTGAAGTGTCCGGAGGTTGGGAATCTGTAATGACGGCAGGTCTAGCGCTGTCACATTAGGCATTCTGTTTGAAGAACAGTGTTATTAGAGCGCGCACAGAGGCGGCAGTGAGGGGTGGACGGACCCACGGAGTGCACCGCGTGTGTCTTCAGTCGGAAGTAATGAAATTCTTTATTGATGGTGATTATGGCCGGCCTGCCTCTTGGCCGGCGGAATAATGGACATATGCGAGTGTAAGTTTCAATATTCCAGCTCATTACGGCAGAAGCGGGCCGTGCACGCGGAAATTTACTCACACCGAAATTTAATTAATTTCTTTAGTGTGCAGATGATTGCTTTTTTGGAATGACTTGAACAGAGATTATAACGGCTAATTTGCATGAAAATGACGAACGGGGGAGGGTGCAGCTCTGAGACGCTGAGTTTACTGTAATTTCAGGCATATTTTAAGGTGACATTGCTCTGTTGGACAGGAAGAGGATCGGAGCTGGGAGGCATACGCTCGGAGGATAAAACTGAGGGAAGAGCGGCAGTTTTAAAGATTTTCCACCAATGCCAAAAGAGAGATCTCGCTTTTTGACTCAGTGCTGGAGAGACATCTTCTAAAACCTCTTCTAAATCTTATCTCTCAGACACTGATGTCCCAACGACAATATCAAGTCCAACACAGTGAAACATTTTTCAATTTCTACACTTTTTGCAGCAGAATCATGAGGTTGTAGCTGTTACTGTGTGTACATAAAGAGAAGGCTATGTGTTTAGTTTCGATTCAAAATAATCAGAACTGATCTTAGATCAGTGATCACTCTCTGTCTATTTCTGTGTTGTTGTTGTTGGTCTTAGGCAGCAGCAGTGGAGGGTTGTCTGGGGACAGTGGAGGGAGGTAGCAGAGCTGGGTTGTGTTTGATGGACTATCACTGAGAGACATACCAAAACACAGCTGGAGAGACCAGCCAATCAAATTCATCCACATCACACACACTTCACACACAGACAAATGACTTTTACACAAATTGATGACTTTTACACAGATTAATGACTTTCACATAGATTGATGACCTCATTTCAGTGTTAACTGCATTTGTCTGACAGGCAGGCCCAGGCCAGTTAGGACATTGCGTCTGCATCTTCCCTTTAGGTGCCATGACTGGCTTTGCATGCGTGCGCGCGTGTGTGTGTGTGTGTGTGTGTGCGTGTGCGTGCGTGTGTGTGTGTGCGTGCGTGTGTGTGTATGCGTGTGTGTGTGCGTGTGTGTGTGTGCATGCGTGTGTGCGTGCGTGCGTGTGTGTGTGTGAATGTCCGTGGTGCTGTATGAAGTGTCTGTGTGTCTGACCTGGGGTGACCCACACCCTCAGGTCCATGTCATCACACTCTCACTCTGGGCCTGCTCTCTGCCAGACCCGCGCCTCTTTGGCTTTTACGCTGACTTCTTGGTCAGATCTCGCTCTTACATAAGCGATTTTGAGTCTCAGTGAGACTTTGCCTGGTTAAATAAAGAGACACTAAAGGAATCTCTGATTGGCTGATTATTCTTGTGTGTGTATGAAAGGAACATGATGATTGGCTAAATGCAGGTGATTACTCACAGCTGCTCATTAATCCAGAGCCATTTGTGTTTGTCTGTGCGGACTGACGACACCGGGCTGCCGCTGATTAAAATGAAAGGTTTTAATATCTGTCATGTCTGAGAGAGTTATTGTTCTCTTGCTCGTGAATGGAAAGTTTCATAAAACCAGCTCCATCCCTGCAGGAGCTGCATTCTGACCAAACCACAGGATACACTTCTCTCCTCTGGTCTCCTTGGCAGCTTGTCCTGGACTCCTGCCACTTCTTTATTGTCAATATAAACTGACTGAGTTGGTGTTTGTTCTGGAACCTTCCAGGCCAGAGCTGTAGATACGAGGACGCCTCACTGTGAGCTTGGTGGTTGTTTTGAATGTGACTGAGTGAGCTGAAGGTGTAAAACACTGAGGCAGAATTGGAGAGAGAACTGAGACGCGTTTAAACTGAGACGCGTTTAAAGGTTTTCTGTCTGAAGCCTTATGTTTATGTCTCTGTGATTCCTCTCTCCACAGCCCTCTCTCTGGGGCTCTGTGTTACCTGCCTCTTTCCACAGCCCTCTCTCTGGGGCTCTGTGTTACCTGCCTCTTTCCACAGCCCTCTCTCTGGGGCTCTGTGTTACCTGCCTCTTTCCACAGCCCTCTCTCTGGGGCTCTGTGTTACCTGCCTCTTTCCACAGCCCTCTCTCTGGGGCTCTGTGTTACCTGCCTCTTTCCACAGCCCTCTCTCTGGGGCTCTGTGTTACCTGCCTCTTTCCACAGCCCTCTCTCTGGGGCTCTGTGTTACCTGCCTCTTTCCACAGCCCTCTCTCTGGGGCTCAGGTACGTGTCTGTCTCTGCGTGCTGTCCACGGTTCTGAAGAAAAAAGTGTGCGTGCGTGTGTGTGTGTATGTGAATGTCCGTGGTGCTGAAGCATTAGGGTAGGGGGTTGTCTGTGCCAGAGGGGCTCAGATGTTGATCCTGTGTGTGAGCTGCTGATGGATGACAGGCGTGTTAAGTTATCTGGCTCTCTGCTCTGGGCTGCCTTTAATAAGAGGATTGTTTCAGATAAATTCATAAAAGAAAGTAATGATTTGAAGAGCGTGTTTGTTTTTCTCTGATCTGAAGTAATTGTTTAGTGGTAATGAGGCCTGATTGGTCCCAGTTGTGTCTGGTTTCATCAGGATTGGCCAGATGTTCCATGTCTGCCCTAAATGGACAGATGTGTCCTGGGCCTTCTGATTGGACAGATGTTGTCTGGTCTCCTCTGATTGGACAGATGTGTCTTGTTTGCATTAATTAGCCCCTGTGTCAAAATGTATTCCCCTGTGCAAAAGTAAGGATGTTTGGTGTGTGTGTGTGTGTGTGTGCGCGCGTGCGTGCGTGCGGTTAACAGACCGATGACAGAATCATGTGGAGGTGTACAGAAGATAAATTAAGCAGATACCAGACAAGCCCTGTCTCAATCTCAGAAGACTGCCATGTTGACATGTCAAATATAAAACACTCATAAGTGACACACAGACACAGAAGCAGACAGACGGGCAGGAGGACAAATAGACATAGAGGCAGACAGACAGGCAGGCAGGCAAGCAGACGAATAGACATAGAGGCAGACAGACAGAGAGACACAGACAGGCCGCTGTGCTGTTGGCCAAACTCTTTCAGTGACAGAAATAAATGATGGATCCTGATAATCTTTAGACTTTTGAGTTTTTAAAAAGAAAGAGTTCTGCACCTTGTTTCTGGAGGACCTATTTCTGTGTGTTAAACCTCCGGTGTCATTCAGAGATAATCCAGATTGATGAGGTGTAAGGGTATGAAATGATACTCTCAGAGACTCAGAAGCGGAAACATAAAGACCCCCCAGAGCCTCTGACCCTCACCATACCCAGCATCCCCACGCATCCCAGCATATGGATGAGTGTGTGTGTGTGTGTGTGTGTGTGTGTTGTATCAGCCTTGAGACGGATATTTGAATATTTAAATATGACGGTGTTTTATCTCTCCTTTGTGTTTGTGCTTCAGTCAGAACCCCACACACACACACACACACACACACAGATACCTAGCTTTGTCTCTATCCTGAACCAGCCTTTTGTGTTTTGAGTGGGGTTTTTTTTTTCGTTCTTGGAGACATGAGACATATTTACTCAAATATTTCTGCTTGTCATGTTACAACATGTTCTCTCTCAGTCATGTCAAAGTCTCTACGGAGCTTAACACACACTCTCGCTCTCTCTCTCTTCTCTCCACTCATCACACACACACACACACGTGTGTACTCCTGCCTCTCTTCATCTCACAGTACTCTGGTACTCATGCAGAACATTGAATAGATATAAGATGTGGTTTCTTTGTTGGACAGTTGTATTTTTCTCTGCTACTCCCGTAGCACTCACTACACATGAAATTCATAATGAGGTCATGATTCTGTGTAAACATATGAATCATGATTTTATGAATAAATGAAGTTTGTCTGATCTCTGTATGTCTTTATGTCTGATGTCCTCCCCCTTATCCTGAAACCCTCTCCATCCTGCCCCTGTCATGGGGTCTGCTCACTGACAGTGTGTGTGACATGGAGTGAGAGAGGGAGAGAGAGAGAGAGAGTAAGAAAGATAGAGTGAAGGAGAGAGAGCAGGAGAGAGAGAGCAGGAGAGAGAGAGAGTGATAGGGTGAGGGAAAGAGAAAGAGAGATGGAGGTATAGGGTGAGGGAAAGAGAGAGAGAGAGAGAGAGTAGGAACGAGAGAGAGTGATAGGGTGAGGGAAAGAGAGAGAGAGTGATAGGGTGAGGGAAAGAGAGAGAGAGAGAGAGAGATAGAGGTATATTCCCCTGACAGAACAGATGGGTGCTGCTCAGTGAACATGCGGCGTTCAGTAAAATTCTCCCCAAAGCCATTAACGATCCTAATTACTCACACGCTTTATTTACAACACACACACACCTCTGACTCAGCTGTCCTTGTCAACGAAAGACACAAACACCCTCTCCCTCTCTCTCACACACACACACACACAAACAAACACATACTTTCTCCCTGGCCTCCTTTTGGGGTTAGAGAGACTCATAGAGAAAGCATTCATCACAGTTTGGGATGAGTGACCCCCACACACACACACATGCACACGCAGACGCAGACGCACGCCTGCACTCACACACACACTCGGGCGCACATGCTAACACTGAAAACCAGCAGAGCAGATTTTCTCTCCTCTGGGATTTTAATATATTACACACTGATATACTAAGTGTTTGTGGTAAGTTAAAGTGTTAGTGATGAGTTGAAAGTGTTAGTGATGAGTTGAAAGTGTTAATGATAAATGAAGTAGTGTTGTGTTAATGATGAGGTTAAAGTGTTAATGATGAAGTTAAAATGTTAGTGATGAGTTGAAAGTGTTAATGATGAAGTTAAAATGTTAGTGATGAGTTGAAAGTGTTAGTGATGAAGTTAAAGTGTTAATGATGAGGTTAAAGTGTTAATGATGAGGTTAAAGTGTTAGTGATGAGTTGAAAGTATTAATGATGAGGTTAAAGTATTAGTGATGAGTTGAAAGTGTTAATGATGAGATTAAAGTGTTAGTGATGATAAAGTGTTAATGATAAATGAAGTTGTGTTGTGTTAATGATGAGGTTAAAGTGTTAATGATGAAGTTAAAATGTTAGTGATGAGTTGAAAGTGTTAATGATGAGGTTAAAGTGTTAATGATGAGGTTAAAGTGTTAGTGATGCGTTGAAAGTATTAGTGATGAGCTTAAAGTGTTAATGATGAGGTTAAAGTGTTAATGATGAGGTTAAAGTGTTAGTGATGAGTTGAAAGTGTTAATGATGAGTTGAAAGTGTTAATGATGAGGTTAAAGTGTTAATGATGAGGTTAAAGTGTTAGTGATGAGTTGAAAGTGTTAATGATGAGTTTAAAGTGTTAGTGATGCGTTGAAAGTATTAGTGATGAGCTTAAAGTGTTAATGATGAGGTTAAAGTGTTAATGATGAGGTTAAAGTGTTAGTGATGAGTTGAAAGTGTTAATGATGAGTTGAAAGTGTTAATGATGAGGTTAAAGTGTTAATGATGAGGTTAAAGTGTTAATGATGAGTTGAAAGTGTTAGTGATGAAGTTAAAGTGTTAATGATGAGTTGAAAGTGTTAATGATGAGTTTAAAGTGTTAGTGATGAGCTTAAAGTGTTAGTGATGAGTTGAAAGTGTTAGTGATGAGGTTAAAGTGTTAATGATAAATGAAGTTGTGTTGTGTTAATGACTCTGAGGGACCGTAAAGGTGATGAGACATGTTGCTTATTGGCAATAAAGTTAAAATAAGTTTAAAATAAAGATATTCATTCTCCAGCAACGTGTGTGTGTGTGAGTGTGTGTGTGTGTGTGTGTGTGTGTGTGTGTGTGTGTGTGTGTGTGTGTGTGTGTGCGCGCGTGTGTGTGTGATTTAGCAGCATTATTCATTAATATAAGGCAGATGGTGGTTAAAATATATTTCACACACACACACAAATGAGCGTGCACACCCACACCCACACACACACACACACAGGTGATGGGAATCATTAAGGTGTTTATTTGCAGCATGTCTTTTTACAGAGGCGAAAACATCATAAATATGTCTAACAACAGACCAGGGTCAAAGGTCAACGGTGAATGTTACCTGCTCTGTATGTATGTGTGTGTGTGTGTGTGTGTGTGTGTGTGTGTGTGTGTTTGTATGTGTGTGTGTGTGTGTATGTGTTTTTATGCGTGTGTGTATGTGTTTTTATGCGTGTGTGTGTATGCGTGTGTGTGTGTGTATGATGCGTGCAGTGTGTGCAGTGTGTGTCAGGATAGCAGGTCTGATTGAAGCTTTATCAGTGCTGGTGCAGGCGTGTGATTGGCTGGAGCTCCAGGGTTGCGTTCCCGCTCTGCGTCTCATCCTACACTGCAGGGGATGATGGGAAAGATAAACTCTCTCTCAGCAAGACCTCATGAAGCTTCAGCCAATCAGAGCACAGACACAGAAGGATATTGGGCAAGGTCGTCTGAGTGGTTAGGGCGTGGTTATGACAACAGACAGTGTTTCTCCCGATGTTACAAACAGACTGCAGGTCGTTTGGGCACAAGGTCACTGAGGATGAAGCCAGACCTCTGAATCCCAGTGGCTGCTGGGTTGTGTTAGCGGGGCGAGTTGGGAAAAGTCTTGCCTTTTAAAAAATTCATTTTCCTCGCCTCAGTGGAAGACGCATTTTATCGCATTATATTTTTATTTCTTTTTTTGTTTTATTTTGTTTTGGTTTTTTTCTTCTTTGGCTTCAGAGCAGAGGCTGTTTATGTTTCTTATCTGGTCCAAAGGGTGGCCCAGAAAACCCACCCACTGGTTTAGTGGATGAAAAATTCATCAGTGTTTTTAATGGTATTCACTTTACAAACAACCTCCACACTCCTCCACCTCACACACACACACACACACACACACACAGACAGACACACACACAGACACACACACACACACACACAGACACACACATACACACAGACACACACGCACACAGACACAAACACACACACACACACACATACACACACACTGACTCTGCCAAGGTGAAAAGGGCCTGAGTTGTTGAACAGGATGGCATCTTTTGCTTCTTCACTCTGTGCGGCTGCCAAACACAGCCTTGTGTTTCCCCCTTACATTTCTGCTCTAAGACTTTTATGAATACTTAATATGATTATTGAATGTTTAACATGTTTTTGCTCTTGTAGATTCTCAGATTTGTGATTTCCTTCACAGCAGTTGCCACATCTCTCTCTCTCTCTCTCTCTCTCTCTCTCTCTCTCTGTTTGTCTCTGTATTTCTGTCTCTCTCTCTCTCTCTCTCTCTCTCTCTATCTCTCTCTGTCTGTTTGTCTCTGTATTTCTGTCTCTCTCTGTCTCTCTCTCTCCTTTTCTGTCTGTCTCTTGCTCTCTGTCTCTCTCTCTGTCTGTTTGTCTCTGTATTTCTGTCTCTCTCTCTCTGTCTATCTCTGTCCTTCTGTTTCTCTCTGTCTATCTCTGTTCCTGTCTCTCTCTCTCTCCACATGTCTACATCAGTGAGAAAATATTGTAATACTGCAGAGACTGGTGTAATTAATATATTGTTTGTTGTTGTTGCATTTTCCAAATTCACATTTCATTGTCATTCATTTTCATATTTCACTGATGCGGTTTGAATAATGTTCTTTTATTTAATCAGTAGTCTGCCATAGAGTCTTGTTTATGTCTTTAGTTTGTCATTTAAAACAGCAGATGTGTAATCCACCTCATCAGGACCCGAGCCAAGACTTTTCAATTTCATTTTCTAAATATTTTCACCCAATGCTCACTGGAACATTAATTAAAGGTTGTGTGAGTGTGTGTGTGTGTGTGAGAGAGAGAGAGAGAGAGAGAGCAGCTCAAATACAGATCCTTTCTGCTGTATTGAACAGAGAACCAGGACAATTTCTCTCATTTTCTGTTGTCCCATCTGAGCTCACTGAGTTCCTGACTCCTCACTGACACAGCTACACTCCCATAAGCCCCTGCGGCTCCTGTATCATTACTAACCTCATGTCATTTCCTTCCCCTAATCCTACGACATGTAACCATGCTAGTCAGAGGAGGAGGAGCACCCCCTTCCGAATCCTGGCCCCAGTGCATGTGCTGTGTCTCTGTGCGACAGTGGCCCCTGTGTGACCGAGGGGGAGACAGCCTGTGAGTGGAGGTCTGAGGAAAAAAAATGCATGTTGAACTTTGTTGTGAGAATTGGTTGAGTTTTAAGATGAATGAAACCCGCCCATTTTTCTTAGAGGGACATTTGTTGTCACGTCTTTAGTTCGCAGAGGTTTTAGAGAGAGACTGGAAACAGGCTTTTGGGATGTGTCCACTTGCTCTGTGTGATGACTCTGTTATCTCAGTCTGTGTGGGCTGTGAGTGCGTCTCTGCTGCTGTCCATGGTGCTGAACAGTGTGGCTGCACAGACATCATTGGTCAGTGCTGCAGTCAGGACAAGTGTTAAACAGAGTGCCAATAACTGTGTGGATGCAGTGGAAACGGAACCTGGTCTGTTCGACGCAGTCATGATGGACATTTCTGACTTTACAAATTTTGCATTTCTTTCACAATGGCAATGAACAGTTGCAATGAAAACCAAAGCCTACAGTTTTTATATATTCATGGCCATTCCAAGACTTTTTTTAAATAAAGGTTACTCTGGACTGGAGCAGCTCTGTGGATGTTAACAGCAGAATGCTTGGCTGTGGAGGGTGGTGTCCCTGGGTGGATGTATGATGGATGTATGGTGGATGTATGAATACCTGTTGGCCAGTGTATTAAATCACAGTTCTTATGTCTCTTCCTGCTCATGACTGATGAGAGTGTCTCCCTCGCCCCTGCCTCAGGCGTGTTGGGTTAAGGAACTGGGACTGTGTGCAGCTGCTTTGTGAGGACATTAGAAGAAGCTCTATGTCAATAAGACAGACCTGAACTCTAGGTTCTCCACTGAGACCACAGCTAAGTTTCTCAGGGTTTCAAACAGCAAACCAAAAAAAAAAAAAAAGAAGCAGCTTCATTTCATCATTTCATTCTATTAAAAAAACCCAAACACCTCCTCCTCCTCCTCCTCCTCCTGTGAGTTTTCTTTAGAGTCTTTTAAGTGTTAAAATGGATCATTTTCTCTCTGTCTTATCAGACTCAGCCAGTTCGCTGCAGCAGGGGACCAGAGTGTGTCTCAGTTCAGCTGAATTTACTTAACATGGCCTGAAGTCACTGTTTAATGTGTAAATGTGCATCATTCAGGGGGGTGTGTGTGTGTGTGCATGTAATCCAAAGCAACAGAATAGGACACAACGGAACAGAACAGAACACAACAGAAAAGAGCAGAGCAGAGCAGAGCAGAGCAGAACAGAAGAGAACAGAAGAGAACAGAACAGAACAGAACAGAACAGAACAGAACAGAAGAGAACAGAACAGAAGAGAACAGAACAGAAGAGAACAGAGCAGAACAGCGCAGAACAGAACAGAAGAGAACAGAACAGAAGAGAACAGAACAGGCTTTGTCTGTGGATCCCACTGAGCTCCTCTCGTCCTCCAGTCAGGGGCAGGAAAGTGAGCGTTTCCTTTTTTTTATGGAGACACATTGCCATTTTAATTAAATCAAACTGTAAATTATGGATGAATGAGAGAGAGAGACAGGGACACAGACAGACCAAGAGGGAAACAGACAGAGAAAGACTGAGTTAACGGGAGAGGGAGAGAAGACTCTGTGTGTGTGTGTTTGTGTGTGAGTGTGTGTGTGGAGAGAGAGAGAAGACTCTGTGTGTGTGTCTGTGTGTGTGTGTGGAGAGAGAGAGAGACGGAGAGAGAGAGGAGTGAGTGTAGACTGTGAGAGAAGTTCATGTCAGTGTGAGAAATGCTTTTATATGATGTTTGACTTTCATGTAGTTCCATCAGAAGAATGATCAAAGGACATTTTAATCGTTATGTTAATGAATTAACCTTGATTAACCTCTTTTCAAACAGAAAAGCTGTGGCCCTGAAAAGTGTTGCAAAAATAGCTTCTGTCTGGTGTGTGTGTCTGTGTGTGTGTGTGTGTCTGTGTGTGTGTGGCCAGGTGGACTTTGTGTCTGCTGTAATAGAACATTGATGCACCAATACTGGTGTTTTGGACACTGTGTTAGTGTTTTGATAGAAATTTGATAGTTTTAAATTGAAACGTCCATCCAGGAGGGAAATCACTCTGTAATGGAGATTCAGTGTGTCCTCAGTCCCTACGCCACCACTGTCTGTGGGTGGAGGAGCACAGAGTGTTGGTGTTTTGAGGAGGATGGAGTGATGGTGTTTTGAGGAGGACAGAGTGTTGGTGTTTAGAGGAGGACAGAGTGTTGGTGTTTAGAGGAGGACAGAGTGTTGGTGTTTTGAGGAGGACGAAGTGTTGGTGTTTTGAGGAGGATGGAGTGTTGGTGTTTTGAGGAGGACAGAGTGTTGGTGTTTTGAGGAGGACAGAGTGTTGGTGTTTTGAGGAGGATGGCGTGTTGGTGTTTTGAGGAGGATGGAGTGTTGGTGTTTTGAGGAGGACAGAGTGTTGGTGTTTTGAGGAGGATGGAGTGTTGGTGTTTTGAGGAGGACAGAGTGTTGGTGTTTTGAGGAGGACAGAGTGTTGGTGTTTTGAGGAGGACAGAGTGTTGGTGTTTTGAGGAGGATGGAGTGTTGGTGTTTTGAGGAGGACGGAGTGTTGGTGTTTTGAGGAGGATGAAGTGTTGGTGTTTTGAGGAGGACGGAGTGTTGGTGTTTTGAGGAGGATAGGGTGTTGGTGTTTTGAGGAGGACGGAGTGTTGGTGTTTTGAGGAGGATAGGGTGTTGGTGTTTTGAGGAGGACGGAGTGTTGGTGTTTTGAGGAGGACAGAGTGTTGGTGTTTTGAGGAGGATAGGGTGTTGGTGTTTTGAGGAGGACGGAGTGTTGGTGTTTTGAGGAGGACAGAGTGTTGGTGTTTTGAGGAGGACGGAGTGTTGGTGTTTTGAGGAGGACAGAGTGTTGGTGTTTTGAGGAGGACGGAGTGTTGGTGTTTTGAGGAGGACGGAGTGTTGGTGTTTTGAGGAGGATAGGGTGTTGGTGTTTTGAGGACGGAGTGCTGGTGTTTTGAGGAGGACAGAGTGTTGGTGTTTTGAGGAGGACGGAGTGTTGGTGTTTTGAGGAGGACAGAGTGTTGGTGTTTTGAGGAGGACAGAGTGTTGGTGTTTTGAGGAGGATGGCGTGTTGGTGTTTTGAGGAGGATGGAGTGTTGGTGTTTTGAGGAGGACAGAGTGTTGGTGTTTTGAGGAGGATGGAGTGTTGGTGTTTTGAGGAGGACAGAGTGTTGGTGTTTTGAGGAGGACAGAGTGTTGGTGTTTTGAGGAGGACAGAATGTTGGTGTTTTGTATGCTGTTATAAGTTCTTGAGATGGTATGTTTGGCTCTGCTCTGTTGCGTTTACAGACAAACCCACAGAAATGGGCCCATCCATAGTTTTTAGTCCAGTGAGGAAGATCTCAGTCTGAACACATCCCCCATCCCAGGCAACAGTGTCTGTCAGTATGTCAGCACTGGTCTGTAGGAACCTAGGTTTGGGCTGTATTTTCCCCTCTGCCTCTGGAAAAATGAACTCTCTCTCTCTCTCACTCTGTCTCTCTCTCTCTCTCTCTGTCTCTGTCTCTCTCTCTCTCTCTCAGTCACACTTCACACTTACAAATGACAGACTTCTTTAATAGCTGTTTTATGTAAAATTAGATCCAAGATTTCTGCCTCTGGGGAGGAGAGGAAAACAGAAGCACTTTATTAGAGAAACAAATCTCCACACCCCTCCATTCTCCCAGACTGCAGCTTCACTTTCTCATCTGTAACTTTGTCTGAGGAGTGGAAGGGTCACCATCTGCTGGGCTGGATCTCTGGGCTTTTCCCCAGAGCCTCTGAGTCTGTGAGCGCCAGGGGAACACGTCTTCTGGCACGGGGAGATTCTCAGTCCAGGTAAATGGGCACGCATCCGTATGGATGGCACTCTCTCCCTCTGTCTGAGAAGGAGAAGAGAGAGAGACAGACAGACAGACCGACAGACGACAGCACTTTCTGCTGTGTGCCGTTAAACTTCATGCTGGCAGGTTCCAGTTACATTTCTCAACAACAATGGGAAACTTCACTTTTTTCACTTCGCTTTGTGTTAATGTGTAGTGTTAATGTGTAGTGTTAATGTATAGTGCTGATATGTGGTGTTAATGTGTCATGTTATGTGTAGGGTTAATGTGTAATGTTAATGTGTCATGTTGATGTGTAGTGTTAATGTGTGGTGTTAATGTGTAGGGTTAATATGTAGTATTAATGCATAGTGTTAATGTGTCGTGCTAATGTGTAGTGTTAATGTGTAGTGCTGATATGTGGTGTTAATGTGTCATGTTATGTGTAGGGTTAATGTGTCATGTTGATGTGTAGTGTTAATGTGTAGTGTTAATGTGTAGTGCTAATGTCTTGTGTTAGTGTAGTGTTAATGTGACACACACTTCATTAATCTCAGTCCACAGACACACACTTCATTTACACACATGACATGTGTGTCTGTGGACTGTGAGATTAATGACGTGTGTGTCTGTAGACTGTGAGATTAATGACGTGTGTGTCTGTAGACTGTGAGATAAATGACGTGTGTGTCTGTAGACTGTGAGATAAATGACGTGTGTGTCTGTAGACTGGGATAAATGACATGTGTGTCTGTGGACTGTGAGATTAATGATGTGTGTGTCTGTAGATTGTGAGATTAATGACGTGTGTGTCTGTAGACTGTGAGATTAATGATGTGTGTGTCTGTAGACTGTGAGATTAATGATGTGTGTGTCTGTAGACTGTGAGATTAATGACGTGTGGGTCTGTAGACTGTGAGATTAATGACGTGTGGGTCTGTGGACTGTGCGATTAATGACGTGTGTGTCTGTAGACTGTGAGATTAATGACGTGTGGGTCTGTAGACTGTGAGATTAATGACGTGTGGGTCTGTAGACTGTGAGATTAATGACGTGTGTGTCTGTAGACTGTGAGATTAATGACGTGTGTGTCTGTAGACTGTGAGATTAATGACGTGTGGGTCTGTAGACTGTGAGATTAATGACGTGTGGGTCTGTGGACTGTGCGATTAATGACATGTGTGTCTGTAGACTGTGAGATTAATGACGTGTGGGTCTGTAGACTGTGAGATTAATGACGTGTGTCTGTAGACTGTGAGATAAATGAAGTGTGTGTGTGTGGACTGTGAGATAAATGAAGTGTGTGTGTGTGGACTCTGGGATAAATGTTTTCATTAATCTCAGTCCACAGACACACACGTCATTTATCCCACGGTAAAAAGTAGAATATTATTTACTAATCTGGAAGAGTTGGATGGCTGAAGTTAATGGTGTAGTTTAGCTATTTGACTGCATTTAGTGTAATGTGTCTGTCATAACCTGATCTGCTTAAAATTCTCCCATCATCCCACACCCCTCTCTGCTCCCAGGTGTGTCACTGAGGTCAGCACAGAGGGCAGGGAGGGTCATGACTTTGGGGAGTGTCATGCCTTTTCTGGCCATGTGGGGTCCTCAGTCTCTTTGTTTCTAGTCACGTGATCAGTTCAGTATCAGTGGATTGTTTTGTCTTGTTTGTCTATTTAAGCCCTCTGTCCTCCTTAGTTCCTTACTCAGTCTTGAGTCGTCACCCTGCCTTGTCTCGAGTTTATGTTCTGTGGTTTTCTTGGACATTTACCTGTTTTTGACCTCTTGTTTGTCTGTTATTGGATTACAGTTCTGCCTGCTGTTTTTGGACTTGTTTGCTTGATATCACTGCCTTCTGATTTTTGACCTCTTGCCTGGATTGTTTTCTGATTATTGCCTGATTCACTTTGAATACTTCTGCCGTGACTTACCAAGTAAAGGAAACACTTTAACTGAACTCCTGCTGCCTTTGTCTCTGCACTGGGGTCTAACACACAGTTTGTGGCACATGGGTAAGGCTCTGGGTATGATTCCCAGGTCAGCCGTAACAGCTAGTCTTTTTAAAGATCCCACAGTTCATAGAACATCACCTGAGACAGAATGTAAGGAGACAGTGAATGTAACACAGAGAGAGTGAATTTAAGTCTGAGGAGAGAGTGAATGTAACACAGAGGAGACAGTGAATGTAACACAGAGGAGACAGTGAATGTAACACAGAGAGAGTGAATTTAAGTCTGAGGAGACAGTGAATGTAACACAGAGAGAGTGAATTTAAGTCTGAGGAGACAGTGAATGTAACACAGAGGAGAGAGTGAATGTAACACAGAGGAGAGAGTGAATGTAACACAGAGGGGAGAGTGAATGTAACACAGAGGAGACAGTGAATGTAACACAGAGGAGAGAGTGAATGTAACACAGAAGGGGAGAGTGAATATAACACAGAGGAGAGAGTGAATGTAACACAGAGGAGAGAGTGAATGTAACACAGAGGAGAAAGTGAATTTAAGACTGAGGAGACAGTGAGTGTAACACAGAGGAGAGAGTGAATTTAAGGCTGATGAAGCTTTGTGTGCAGAGGAGGAGAGGTGAGTATGCAGTGAGTGTCTCATTAATAATAATGAGATTAGAGTAAATTAGTCCCACTCATGGCTAATTTTAATTACACTCATTCTACTGCACTTAGGACAGGATATTCTACCTATACCCCATCATCAGAGAGAGGGGGGAGGGGGGGGGGGGAGAAATCCTGCCTCAGAAGGGAACTTAACCCTTTTGTCTGCTGGCACTGGAAGGAAAACTAACAGAAGATATGAAATGCCTTGTCTGTCTTAGACATGAGATCTCCACCTGACACATGAGTCTGTTCACTGTGTGTGCTCCTGTTTTCACTTCCTTTATAAGTACATCACGTCCTCCTACAGAATCTGTATGTGTATTATAAGGACTTTAATGACAGGCGTGAGTGTATATTATAGAGACTTTTATAACAGGCCGTGAGTGTGTATTATAGAGACTTTTATAACAGGGCGTGAGTGTATATTATAGAGACTTTTATAACAGGCCGTGAGTGTGTATTATAGAGACTTTTATAACAGGGCGTGAGTGTATATTATAGAGACTTTTATAACAGGGCGTGAGTGTATATTATAGAGACTTTTATAACAGGGCGTGAGTGTCTATTATAGAGACTTTTATAACAGGGCGTGAGTGTGTATTATAGAGACTTTTATAACAGGGCGTGAGTGTGTATTATAGAGACTTTTATAACAGGACGTGAGTGTATATTATAGAGACTTTTATAACAGGGCGTGAGTGTATATTATAGAGACTTTTATAACAGGGCGTGAGTGTCTATTATAGAGACTTTTATAACAGGGCGTGAGTGTATATTATAGAGACTTTTATAACAGGGCGTGAGTGTATATTATAAGGACTTTTATAACAGGGCGTGAGTGTATATTATAGAGACTTTTATAACAGGGCGTGAGTGTGTATTATAGAGACTTTTATAACAGGGCGTGAGTGTGTATTATAGAGACTTTTATAACAGGGCGTGAGTGTATATTATAGAGACTTTTATAACAGGGCGTGAGTGTATATTATAGAGACTTTTATAACAGGGCGTGAGTGTATATTATAGAGACTTTTATAACAGGGCGTGAGTGTATATTATAGAGACTTTTATAACAGGGCGTGAGTGTATATTATAGAGACTTTTATAACAGGCCGTGAGTGTGTATTATAGAGACTTTTATAACAGTACGTGAGTGTGTATTATAGAGACTTTTATAACAGGGCGTGAGTGTGTATTATAGAGACTTTTATAACAGGACATGAGTGTGTATTATAGAGACTTTTATAACAGGACATGAGTGTATATTATAGAGACTTTTATAACAGGACGTGAGTGTGTATTATAGAGACTTTTATAACAGGGCGTAAGTGTATATTATAGAGACTTTTATAACAGGGCGTGAGTGTGTATTATAGAGACTTTTATAACAGGGCGTGAGTGTGTATTATAGAGACTTTTATAACAGGGCGTGAGTGTATATTATAGAGACTTTTATAACAGGGCGTGAGTGTATATTATAGAGACTTTTATAACAGGGCGTGAGTGTATATTATAGAGACTTTTATAACAGGGCGTGAGTGTGTATTATAGAGACTTTTATAACAGGGCGAGAGTGTGTATTATAGAGACTTTTATAACAGGACTTGAGTGTGTATTATAGAGACTTTTATAACAGGACATGAGTGTATATTATAGAGACTTTTATAACAGGACATGAGTGTATATTATAGAGACTTTTATAACAGGACATGAGTGTATATTATAGACACTTTTATAACAGTACGTGAGTGTGTATTATAGAGACTTTTATAACAGGGCGTGAGTGTATATTATAGAGACTTTTATAACAGGACATGAGTGTATATTATAGAGACTTTTATAACAGGACATGAGTGTATATTATAGACACTTTTATAACAGTACATGAGTGTGTATTATAGAGACTTTTATAACAGGGCGTGAGTGTGTATTATAGAGACTTTTATAACAGGACATGAGTGTGTATTATAGAGACTTTTATAACAGGACATGAGTGTATATTATAGAGACTTTTATAACAGGGCGTGAGTGTATATTATAGAGACTTTTATAACAGGACATGAGTGTGTATTATAGAGACTTTTATAACAGGGCGAGAGTGTGTATTATAGAGACTTTTATAACAGGACTTGAGTGTGTATTATAGAGACTTTTATAACAGGGCGTGAGTGTATATTATAGAGACTTTTATAACAGGGCGTGAGTGTGTATTATAGAGACTTTTATAACAGGGCGAGAGTGTGTATTATAGAGACTTTTATAACAGGACTTGAGTGTGTATTATAGAGACTTTTATAACAGGACATGAGTGTATATTATAGAGACTTTTATAACAGGACATGAGTGTGTATTATAGAGACTTTTATAACAGGACATGAGTGTATATTATAGAGACTTTTATAACAGGGCGTGAGTGTGTACTATACAGACTTTTATAACAGGGCGTGAGTGTGTATTATAGAGACTTTTATAACAGGAGATGAGTGTCTGTTATAGAGACTTTCATTCCAGGGTGTGAATGTGTATTATAAGGATTTTTATAACAGGGTGTGAATGTGTATTGTGAGGACTCTATGGGTCTATGTGTGTTTTGTAGGTTTCTCCACTGCTGGAGTGTGTCAGAGGGCTCTTGCAGACACACAGAGAGAGAGAGACAGAGAGAGAGAGAGAGAAAATGCACCTGAATTTCTTTCCGACATGCATACCTGCCTGCTCTCTCCTAGAAAACTGTCTATTTCTGTCATTTTAAAGTGAATGTAAGAGCTCTCACTCAAAGAACTTCCTCCAGCTCGGAGCATGATGGAGCTAAGTCTGGGACACACACACATGCATATACTCTCTCGCTCTCTCTCTCTCTCTCACACATACACACACACACACATATACATATACTCTCTTTCTCTCGCTCTCTCTCTCTCTCTCTCTCGCACACATACACACACACACATATACATATACTCTCTTTCTCTCGCTCTCTCTCTCTCTCTTTCTCTTTCTCTCACACACACACACACACACACACACATACATATACTCTCTCTCTCTGTCTCTCTCTCTCTCACACACACACACATACATGCTTATACCCTCTCTCTCTGTCTCTGTCTCTCTCTCTCTCTCTCTCTCTCTCTCGCACACACACACACATACATGCTTATACTCTCTCTCTGTCTCTCTCTCTCTCACATACACACACATACATGCTTATACTCTCTCTCTCTGTCTCTCTCTCTCTCTCTCTCTCTCTCTCTCTCACACACACACACACACACACAGAATCTGTGCTGTTCAGATGTCTGGGCATCTGAGAGCTTGCAGGTGTCTTCCCCCTGTTTTATCACTTTATTTATTTATTTATTTACTGCATTCATTGGAGGGATTAAATTAATGAAAAGATAGTTGACAAACAGGGAAGCCACACTTGTTTTCTTGTAGACAGAGTAATCCAATTTGGGCAGCACTCTGTGTGATTGTAATCAGTGGAGCTGAATAAAAGAGAGAGAAGGAGACTCTGGTATTTGGGGCTGCAGCACAAATCTAATTAAAACACATTGTGTTTCCGTCCACACTGTAGTCCACTGTCAAAACTCCTCCACCCCCCCCCCTTTCTTTCTTTCTTTCTTTCACTCTCTCCCAGTGCATGCTGGGAGAATGCCGGGTGTGTGGGAGGGTGTGGGTGTGTGTGTGTGTGTGTGTGTGTGGGGGGGGGGGGGGTGGGAGGGTGTGTGTGGTGAGAGCGTGTGTGTGGTGAGGGTGTGTGTGGGAGGGTGTGTGTGGTGAGAGGGTGTGTGTGGTGAGAGGGTGTGTGTGGCAGGGTGTGTGGTGAGGGTGTGTGTGGGAGGGCGTGTGTGGTGAGAGGATGGTGAGAGGGTGTGTGTGGTGAGAGGGTGTGTGTGGTGAGAGGGTGTGTGTGAGAGGGTGTGTGTGGTGAGAGGGTGTGTGTGGCAGGGTGTGTGTGGTGAGGGTGTGTGTGGGAGGGCGTGTGTGGTGAGAGGGTGTGTGTGAGAGGGTGTGTGTGGTGAGAGGGTGTGTGTGGTGAGAGGGTGGTGAGAGGGTGTGTGTGAGAGGGTGTGTGTGGTGAGAGGGTGTGTGTGGTGAGAGGGTGTGGTGAGAGGGTGTGTGTGGTGAGAGGGTGTGTGGGAGGGTGTGTGTGGTGAGAGGGTGACTACTTGGGTCTCTCTTGTCCCTTTTCTGTGCTCTGGGCCTTCAGCCCTTCCTTTAAATGAATAATAATATAATATAATATAATATAATATAATATAATATAATATCATCCGGTATATGGTTATTTGGCTGACAAAGGTTTAGTCAGTTTTGGTTTTTTTTGGTTGGTTTTTGTTTTTGGGTGGGATGGTCATGGTGGGATGGCATCTCTACCTGTGGGGGGTGTACTGTCCCTCTCTCTCCCTCTCTCATGGGTGTGCACTTTTCCCCAGTGCAGTAGTGGAGCATGTTTTGGTGGGAGTAGGGGAGCAAACTGGTTATGAAAATGCATTTCAGGTCTCGAGGATGAAAAAGACAGTGGTTGTGTTTTTAATGAAGGAACCTGTTGTTAAATGGTTAACTGAGTGTGGAATCTGGATAAGTGAAATTTTTGTTTCTGTTTTACTGCTAGCTTCTCCAGCAGTGAGTCAGAATTTCTAATTCCTAATTTTAGGAATATTCCTAATTTCTAATGTTTATTCCTGATGCTGATGTGGAGGCTACGTGTCCTGTCAAGTGCCACTTAACTGTAAAAAACAAGCTTTAAAAGAGGACAGGTGTTTATGTTTTTGAATGAGCCGGATTTGGATGGTTCTCTTAAAGTGTCGTGTGAGGGGAAGTCATACATGCTTTATGGGAAGACAGGGACCATGAGGTGTTTTGACTGTGGAGATGTTGGAGAGAAAAGGTTTGGATGAGGTGTTTTGACTGTGGAGATGTTGGAGAGAAAAGGTTTGGATGAGGTGTTTTTGGTGTGGAGATGTTGGAGAGAAAAGGTTAGGATGAGGTGTTTTGACTTTGGAGATGTTGGAGAGAAAAGGTTTGGATGAGGTGTTTTGACTGTGGAGATGTTGGAGAGAAAAGGTTAGGATGAGGTGTTTTTGGTGTGGAGATGTTGGAGAGAAAAGTTTTTGATGAGATGTTTTGACTGTGGAGATGTTGGAGAGAAAAGGTTAGGATGAAGTGTTTTGACTGTGGAGATGTTGGAGAGAAAAGGTTAGGATGAGGTGTTTTTGTTGTGGAGATGTTGGAGAGAAAAGGTTTGAATGAGGTGTTTTTGTTGTGGAGATATTGGAGAGAAAAGGTTTGGATGAGGTGTTTTGACTGTGGAGATGTTGGAGAGAAAAGGTTTGAATGAGGTGTTTTTGTTGTGGAGATGTTGGAGAGAAAAGGTTAGGATGAGGTGTTTTTGGTGTGGAGATGTTGGAGAGAAAAGGTTAGGATGAGGTGTTTTGACTGTGGAGATGTTGAAGAGAAAAGGTTTGAATGAGGTGTTTTTGTTGTGGAGATATTGGAGAGAAAAGGTTAGGATGAGGTGTTTTGACTGTGGAGATGTTGGAGAGAAAAGGTTAGGATGAGGTGTTTTTGGTGTGGAGATGTTGGAGAGAAAAGGTTAGGATGAAGTGTTTTGACTGTGGAGATGTTGGAGAGAAAAGGTTTGAATGAGGTGTTTTGACTGTGGAGATGTTGGAGAGAAAAGAGCTGAATGCCTGCAGAAAGCTCAGACTAATGAGAGTGCAGGGTAAAGAAGTGGACACATCAGAGTTTCGTTAAAACCACTCTGATAGCACTGATGCTCATACAGAGTGTGGGGTTTGAGCCGGAGTGACCCGGCTTGGGAGGACACAGCCCCAACGAGGAGGAAATAAAGGTTAATGAGATTACCGAGACTGTTCGGGAGGGCGGAGTTTCACAGTCACAGTCGTCGGCGTGAGGGCAGAGTGAAGATGATGAAGGCATTGATAAGAGTCAAGAGTGAGGTGACCACAGGCATCAGTGCCAAAGACGCGGCGGGGCACCTGTGGATACCATTCAACGTAATGGTTAGCGGAAGGTGACAGTGTTCTCTCTGGTTTTCAGATATTGCGTCCCAGCTGGGAGATGATCAAAATTGGTATTCATTATGAGAGATGAAGCCTTTTTAAAGATGAGAGCAGAGCTGGTCTGAGACAGCAGGCAGCACCAGCAGCACCAGATGTTCCACTGGAGGCCTGATGTTTACACTCATGTTTATAATCATCACACAGATGAAAGCAGGTCCCCTCTGCACAGTGTTTGTTTTGTGTTTGCATGTAACATCATTCACTGACAACATAATTCAGCTAACATTAGCATGTAACCTCATTCACTGACAACATTATTCAGCTAACATTAGCATGTAACCTCATTCACTGACAACATAATTCAGCTAACATTAGCATGTAACATGTCCAGTACTCCCTTTTTCCCCCTGCCTGTTCTGGTATGCTCTGTGTTTACCTTATCCTGCTGGACATCCTAGACTTTTTATTAAAACTTCAAGCTCACACGTGCATCCAGGGTCTCATGGTGTCCTCCCTCCTCTGCTCTGTTTTTCCTGCCTGTCCTCTCTCTCTTCTCTTGTTTCTTTTAATGGAAAGGTTAAGGGTAGGGCCTTTAAATATTAAGGGGGGCAGGGATAGGCATAAGAGGTCTGCACCTGTAGAATTTAAGAGTGAAAATGTTGTTGTGCTCTCTCTCTGTAAGAAACCCATAGTGACAGAGAGAGTGGAAGAGACAGGGATGTGTCATGGGAGAGGGAGTACATTTAAAACCATGGGTCTGGTCTAAGTGCAGGGCGAGCAGTTTTATTCTCTCTAAGGCTCAGGGTAACAAACATGAAATCATCAGAGCCGGAGCAGGGGTGGGCTTTAGTAGTCCAGGCAAATATGAAAGACATTGGTTTTCCTTTTGTAAATGTTTACGTCTGTAATAATGATGTAGACGGCCTGGGACTTCTCCAAACACTTCAGACAGTCGTCTGGTGGGGGAGACTGGAGCTGGAGCTTTACCATGGGTGGAAAGAGCCTCATCCACAGTCAGCTCAAATGGTTTCCAGTTCAGTCAGTCCGCTGAAATGGTTTCCAGTTCAGTCAGTGAATCCAGACTAGCGGATATGTGGAGTGTGAGAAAGGTCTCGTCTACCTTTGCCTCATCCACAAACATGGATTATGTCGGTGAAATTCACTGATTTATTGTTTTAACTTAATTGTTTTAAATTTATGTTCTGTATTGTGTAGTTTAAACAATGTGTTTTATTTGTTTAAGTTTAAGAATATTTAAGCTGTTTTATAAGTCAGCCTTCAGGACGACCTGATACTTCTCTCCCTCCTAACCCCTAAATTATTATACGAATCTGCCCTCAGTGAAAAATCTCTCATTTCTTAGACAGATCAGAAAAGGGTGATTTTTATCGTCCTGTCCAATGGTGGGAGTCCTGTCCACAGGTTAGAGTTTGTCAACAATACACAACTCCTGCTCTGTCAACAACACACAACTCCTGCCCTGTCAACAACACACAACTCCTGCCTGTGCCATTTTTAGGGGTGTTGTTCAGGGGTAGGGGGCAGGGGTTGGTCAGAGAGAAATGAATTATTAATAAACGTAACTCAGGGGTTGAACAGGTTGTGGAAGGTAAGGGGAAGGTGTCGGGCTCTTTGCTCCAGGAGCAGTTGGGAGGAGCTTTTATCAGAGCTTGTTATTCTGCAAACTCCACGCTCCTTCTCCTGTAATGTGAGGGAAAGGCCTGGCCGTGGAGGCATGTACCCCACCTCCAACAGGAGTCTGAGGAGTGTTGCCGTGGAGGTGGGGGACTGTTATGGGTTTTTGTGCTGATTTGTACGGTGCTGATGACTGTGGCTCCGTTTGTCTTGTGGAAGTGCTAACAGGTCTGTGTACACTGACACCTCATGCTGAGTTGCTAAATTCAGACCTTTAATCTCAGGAGCTGATCACAGCTGTCCAACAGCTTTCATTTGGATGGGCACCTGGTACTGATGGGCCACTGGCTGAACTTTAGAAGCATCTCTGGAGACTAAATAGGACAGGATTTTTTGATGTCTTGAAAGTTTCTCTTAATTCCATTTTTTTTAACTACTTGCGTTACAAGGACAATGTGGTCTCTTCTCCCAAAAACAGATCTTGTACGTCTGAAAAAAGAGAATCCTGTTTTTCTGCCTTGTGTTGACTATGAAGTAATCTGTAACTGTCTGTGTAACCGACCAAAGGATTAGATGGACACACGTTTTCATGCTAATCAAACTCATTGTGTGCCTGATCACACGACTATGGATAACTTATTCCACCTTCGTGATGTCACGGATCTGTCTGGGATAAGTACAAGTACAGAGGAGCAAGTACTTTATTGGTCATACACACACACACACACATTACACACACACAAACAC
>NC_044508.1:811996-844496 GCF_902362185.1 Chanos chanos | reverse complement strand
CCCTTTGCTTACATGCTAAGTGAGGCTGCCAGTAACCCTTAAAAAGCTACCTACAGTTATTAGACTGCATTTTGGTAATTGAGGTAACATATACCACTCGTAGACGTCATTCATTGATTGGGCACAGACTTCACATATAGTTAATACAAGGTCTCATTAAAAGTCCCTGGCAACCCTGGTACATTATGATGTCACAGATGGCTGAAGTTCTGAACGCTGAATGTTCTCAGCATTCTATTGTCAGAGTTCTATTCTGTTCTATTAGATTTCTCTCTCAGGCAAAACAAACACACTCCAGCTTTTGTGAGCTCTGCTCATCCTGGAGAAGAGAAAAACAGAAGGAGGTCAGAGTGAAGCCATTAAAGGAATGAATGTACCAAGAGCCATTCTGTTTCAGTAAGACTCTGCCTTTACTCAACCTGATGGGACAGGAACTTCCAACTTTCCTGCCTTTTCAATCTAAAGGGGCGGGGACGAGTGTGTCCTACACTATGTACCTGTAATCTGGTTAAATTTGGATTATTAGATTAAATCTGTGTGTAGTCTTTGATTATTCCTCTCGGGCTGTATTCTCTGATTGAAATGTCTGTCATGTCATTATTTGACTACTTAAAAAGATTACCTGTCGCCCCTAGCTCACTACTGTGGGCTGCGTGCATGCGTGAGGTGCATGCGTGTGCGAGAGAGAGAAATACGGTGTCTCTTTGGTGTGTGGGTGTGTTTATCTACATATCACTCGGAGAATGAAGGGAAGTAAAGGAATGAACGGTGGCCAGCTGACAAACCATCTCAACACAGTTATGTTTCCCTTGGTCTTTACTCTGCCTGCTGCCTCACAGGGGCACAGGGAGCGGAGGGAGATTCTCTTCTCTAACAAAACACTCATAAGCACAGAACCATAGAAAACTGTAATGTCTGTGAAAAACATAAACTAGCGTCTCTGTCTGAGGACCGACATCTCCCGTTTCTGTCTCTGAGAACACTGTTCTCACACATCAAACAGAATACACACCGCATTCCTGCGCACTCCAGGGGATAAGTACCTGAAACGAAGCAAAACTCTGGGCTCCCTTTATTGCCAGAGCAAGACACTTAAGATGAAATTTACCAGTGTGTCTGCAACCGGTGTTTTTGGCATGCTTGTTCTGCTCCTCTGGGCAGGCACATGTCACTGTGATGTCACACAAAGAGGAACATAAGCAGGAGACTGTGCAGTTGAGTTTGGCAAAGAGAGAGAGAGAGAGAGATACAGTGAGAGAGAGAGATATGGTGAGAGAGAGAGATACGGAGAGAGAGAGAGAGAGAGAGAGAGCGATACGGTGAGAGAGAGAGATACGGTGAGAGAGAGAGAGAGAGAGAGAGAGAGATACGGAGAGAGAGATACGGGGTGTGAGAGAGAGAGAGAGAGAGAGCGAGAGAGCAATACGATGAGAGAGAGAGGCATCTTCTGAATCAGTCGACTGCTGCTCTCAGTCAAGGGCGTGAGTTTCATCAAGGACGGTGCTTACAGAGCATCACAGACATGCAGACTACTGTCAGACTTCGGGTGCATACACACCTTTTCTGACACTTAATCCTGCCTGTTCGTGAGGACAATGGATTGAGCAACACAGGCAGCGGTTCATTGATCGATAGTCAGATGATTCCCTGTCCACCCTGTTGTCTACCCTGTTGTCAAAAAAAAAGCTCCATGTTTAAGTGTTCAAACATAGTGTGTCAATGTTTCCTTTATTTCACCATCTGCCTGAAAGCACATACTATTTCTCTGTGTGTATGTGTGTGTGTGTGTGTGTGGTCTCACACATTCCAACATGTAATTAAAAGCTGCCTTCGTGCTGTCTGACATCATCATTTTCCCATTAAACACACACACACACACGCACAGTCACTGTGACAGTCCTCTTCATTGTGGTGGATAATTAAAGATGGGTATTGCCATCGGGTGCTGACCAGCATTCAGAAAATGAAACACATTTACCTGGGAAGGCAAATTATGCGCTGAATCAGTGTGACTGTGTGTGTGTGTGTGTGTGTGTGTGTGTGTGTGTGCGTGCGTGCGTGCGTGCGTGCGTGCGCGTGTGCGTGCGAGTAAAAACCTGCACATTCTGCAGCAGGAGCATTGTCCTCACCTGCACATGTATATCGTTAAAATGGCGTCATCATTGAGAGGCACCTTTATCCGCTTCTTCTTAATTAAGCTGTAACTGCCCTCTGTCCCAGCACCTCAACGTGTCATCCAGTCACAATCTTGATTATCTGGCGCAGGTGTGCCGCCGTCTGAGTATGTGGAACTAAAATGAGTTTGTGTTAGAGAGAAGGTATAAATTTATATTTGTAAAACGTGTTTACGCCAAAACGTTATGTTTTTGGGAGTAGATCAGTTGTATAGTAAGAAAAAGAACAGGTATATAGTAAGAACAAATGTTGAAGAGAGAGAGAGTTCATTCCATATTCGGTTCTGGTGTTTGTGAAGGCCGGTGGAGGGCAGGCAGCAATAGAGAGCAAGCGGGTTGTCTCGCGAAGCGTGGCTCGTGGAGAGCTCATTCAGCGCGTGGTGGCGAAGCGCGCTGATCAGCAAAGGCAGTTTGATGCAAAAGCAGGCAGACAGCGCGTGTACGGACTCTTCTCTTCAGTCGAAAAGGAGCTCTTTTATTTTGCTATGCGTGGACATGATACTCACAGCTTCGCCGCTGTTTGTTCCACTAAAACCATAAAGAGGGGGAGAAGACAAAACGGAATTTTTATATGACACATTTGTCAGTTGTAAACGGTGAAGCAGTCGTTCCACAGCCTAGAGGGCGACGGCAAGTAGCTTACTGCGCTGCCCTGACTCCGTCGCTAAAACCGGTGGTAGCGCTTTTTCGGGACTCCGAGGTCTCCTCGACTCTGATTCTGTATTCCTTTGAAAAAACGGACTTTTTTCTGTCGAACGGCAACCACTGACCTACACATTTCCATTTTTGTCTTTAGACTTACTTTAACTAACTAACAACGACTCTTTCTGCCGTGGAGTTTCTCGCACTACTGACATCGGGGCGCCCAGATAGAAGCGGAACAGCGATGCATGGTGCACCTGGACTGGCGCTCCTGGTTCTAATCAGCCTTGTTACCGCGCAAGGTAAGTCCCGTCCGGTCCCTTCACTGGCTGCGTTAGGAATTGGTTGAGAGCAGCTTTTGAAGGAGTGTGTGTGTTGGGGGGTGATGATTTTAAACCCCTTTTTTCTAAAAGATGTGATTTATTTGGGTATCTAAGAAAGCTCACTGGCCTCTACCGCGTTTTTGTTTTTAAATTTACACAATTACCCGAAACAAAACTAATTTATATCCGTCTGTGACTGTGATCCACGTTTTCCCGGGGTTTGAAAATGGACTGCTGATGTTTTATGACCAATTAAGAGATCGCCAGACATCACACTTTCTTTGTGTTTCTTGTCTTCTGTATTGTGTTATTGTGGTACGTTCACCTGGAAAAAAAACAGTGCAGATGAAGGTTGACGCTAATATTAGACGGATGATGTTACGCGTGTCAGTTCGCGATAAGTTTCCGACTCTCACCTCGTGAACCCCGGCACATTCAGTCTCGCCATACGGCTACGATAGCATAGATCGAGCTGCGAGACAATTATGGACCTGGAAGCTCATGGAAAGTAAATAATTAGGTAAAAAATACCATTTTATGTAAATGTTTGCTTTAACTCATTAAAGCGAATTAATGCAATGAAACGCAAAAAATCCTACATAAGTTGAGTCGCCTCACTACTCGGACAAATTTTTTTCGCTTACAACCATAAAATACCTCTATTTTAAGTTCATAGCCCATAGTTTATTCTGTCTAAAATATGGCTAAATATTTAATTAACCACGGGAGTAAGTGCAATGTAAAGAATTTAAATGTGCTCTTTCAGAGCCGAGTTTGGCTATTTTATCACGCGCGCTTTTAACTGGCATTAAACAGATCATTTTCTTTCTTTCTTTCTTTCTTTCTTTCTTTGTGTATTGAAATATCGATATTCCTTGACCAAATCGGACATACATTAACAAGCGGACTGGTTGGAATATATTGTATGAAGTTTCATATAACGTTTGGGCGTTATGGGTGACCCTTGCCGCGATGATGGCAATCAGCCTAAAGTAATTATTTCGTAAATGTGGTTTATTTTTCTATTAACAGAAGAAGCGCTATGTAATGAATGGGATAAAACACTATAAATCTAAGGGGGCTTGGGGATTTCAGACGTGTCCCTTTAAACGAAACTTGTGCGAAAGAAAGAAAGAGGTTGTTCTGTCTGAGCGAACGGAGAGTAACTCGGATTGTTTTTGAAGAAGGGGGCGATTAACTATTGACCTTGATGGATCCAAGAATGCCATTTTCTTCTCTCTTCCGGTTTGGCCCTCATAATATTTGAGCAGATTAGAACAGAACTGCGGCGCCGATAGGCGGTAATTAAAGTTGTCCTTTGTTACGGTGAAGTTCACATCACGGCAGTGAGTGATTGTATTATTAATACAAAGACATTTAATAGACTGACTGAATGCGCCATGACACACTTTGAAAACGGTTCCTGTCCGACAGTAGTTTTGTCAGTAAAATGAAAATGAACAGATCTGAGGCAGAACGTGGCTGTTATTAGTGTCTCTGGGCTTTTATAGCGTGCGCTGTGCGATCTTAGAGAAAAGGGGAGTGTCGATTGTGTGGTTTTAATGTGTGTTACGAGGACTTTGAAAGGAATCTCGTGAAGAACAGAGTGTGTGTTGTAATAAGAAAAGTGTGGGTGGCTGGGTCTTTGTGGTGTTGGTGAATATTCTGGGGTCTTTGTGTTCTGAGGTCTTTTGTGTGAGAGTCTCTGCTGAGAGGCAGCCAGGAGCCCCCTGTGTCTTAAAAGCCCATTAGCTAAACCCACTGGCTGTAATGGTTGATTGTGTGTCAGACAAACACGGGCGCTGAGCCCCACCCGCGGGCTCCTGCCAGCACCACCAGCATTCCAGAGGAGCCAGGTGGACTGGACTCTGTATTAAAGCCAGAACTTCTCCGGTGATGAAGACACACAGTCGGAAACTTTACAAACTTGGTGTGCCCAGGGAGTAATGAAAGCCCCAGGTCTGTCATTCTGTCATTTAGCGGTTTAGATGTTTGGACTTCAGTGGGACAGGGCTCTAGAGGAGTTTTGGAGAAAAATGTCTCTCTTGGGCAGATTCTGAAAATTAGTGTTGAGTTTTTGATTCACTTTGTCCTGGAATGGGTAACGGTGGCTGGTCTGGTGGTGGTGGTGAAAAGTGAGATCAGATTTACAGTTACTAGTCACATTCTCGCTCTCTCTAATGGCCCCAAGCTTTGCATCTCACACAACTGAACCAGGATCAGACCAGCACTCGGGGTTTCTCTCCGTCAAAGACGCCCATTGTGTCTGTGTGTGTGTGTGCGTGTGTGTCTGGCAGTCTTGTGATGGAGCTGTAGGCACTGGTGAGGAGAGAAGTAACTGGGTGATAAGACATTGTAGTTTTGACCTGCTGTGTGTTTGCTCCTTTACGCTGTTTCTGTTACTGTTGTTATGCTACAGAGCAAGACCGAGCAACCCTAAGTCCTCACGGCAAAAACAAACAAACAGGAAAACAAACAGACTAATGGCATGAGATGCTGCAGACAGAGGAGGCCGTACTTGAGTTCATGGTTTTGGAGCTCAGGGCCGTTTTGCCACGGCTATAGACAATGGAATTATATTCATGCTGATACTTCACAGACTGTGTGTGTGTGTGTGAATGTGTGTGCACGGGACCCCTGTCGTCACCTTTTGAGTGTGTGTGTGTGTGTGTGTGTGTGTGTGTGTGAATAAGTGGAGAGCTGCGGCACATGTCCAGGCGGATGTCCAGCGTTGCATGCTGGGACATGCTTTAAAGAGTGTGGCTGTGATTTTACCCTGCAGCTCTTGGCTTGTATTGGCATCGTACCTGCAAAATGCCATCTGTGCCCCCCTGGGAGGGTCTGGAGCCGGGAGAATGCGCTTCAGTCTTTGTGTTTCAGACATGATGAATTTCCTCAGTCACCGGGGAACCCCCACCACACACATGCACGTGCGTGCGTGCGCTGATCCCCGGCCGTCAGATCAGTCTCTCTCTGTGTGTGTGTGGGGATTGTTGTTCTGCAGGGGAACAGCCCAGACCTCGGACGTTCACCAGTCCACACCTCCGCACTAGACAGCCACTTCTCTAGGCCACATCTGCTCCCAGTGTGTGTGTTCCCAGTTCACAATCATGTCTCTTTGTTCTGCTGTGCTCAATGAAGGAGTTTGCTGCCTTCTGGAGATGGCCACATGTTTCCCAGTGTCTTTGGCTATAAGGGCAAACATGAACTGGGAGGTTCTTGGGATGTGTTAAGACCACAGGGCACAGACCAGTGGGCAGCCATGGTCCCCAAAGGGAAACTAGACAGCGTTCTCGAGGGTTTTCCAGTTTGTCCGGGGTTTTCCATGGTCCATCTTTTGTTTCTTGAGGGTTCTGTGCTCCCATTGTTCTACTTCAGATAATAAAGTGCATAGTGTATGAAGTACACAGGAGAGCTGAGCAAAGTGTGTGTAAGTAAGTGTGTGTGGGGGGGGGGGTGGTACTGTAGGCTCTCGTGTGGACCAGATGTCCCCATGAGGATGTAAAAAAGACAAGTAGAGGCTTCAATATTTGTTGGGAAAACCATTTTTATTGCTAATAAAGAGGCATGGATCTTTAGTTACAGTAAATATGAGAGTCTGAGTCCTCATGTGTATTAAGTGTGTGTATGTATGTACCCATATGTCTGTCAGGCAGAGTAACCCTTTTTTAGAATCATGTCTCCCTTCAGAGGAGAGAGACACTGTCAGAGCAAGTCTTCCCTTTCCTCCTTTATCTCTCCTCTAATACCCATCCTCTCTCTCTTTCCCTCTCTCTCTTTCCCTCTGTCTCCTTCTCTCACACTCTCTCTTCCTCTCCTTTTCTCTCTCTCTCTCTCTCTCTCTCTCTCTCTCTCTCTCTCTCTCTGCCTCCCTCTCTCTCTCAGGGCTGGGTTTGTTCCTGTGTGTGGGAAATCAGAGCCTGTGAGGAATATAATCTTTTCTCTTGTTTACTGCTCCCTCCCTAACACCCCCCCCACCCAAATCAGACTGTCAAAGATCCACACTATGCTCAAACGCTTACCCCCTGCCCGTACACACACACGCGCGTTCCACGGTGTGAGTGCTGCTCGGGGGCGGGGGGTATTTTTAGTGACTGAGATGATGATGATGATAATGGTAAAGAAATGATGATGAACAAAAGGGCCTCATCTGTTTTTGCCGATGCTGCGTTTTTGTGGATGTGGTTTCTGATGAGTGCAGAAGTTGTTTTGTTCCAACAAATTACTGCTGCAGCCAATCAGATTCTTTTTACGGGAGTGTAATCACTGGAGCAAAGAACATTCTAAAAATTCTGGTGGAAGTTTCCACTGCACTGGAGGCTGAAGTTTCTACACATTCTAATGAAAGTGAACATTCCACCGGACCCATATTAAGATTCCACAGTCTCCTCCTGCCTGCCTGTCTGCGGCTGGTCATCCTCCTGCAAGACTTCTTTTTGGCCCAATCTAATACTCACAGACCTGTCAAGGCCTTTGATTGTGTGTGTGTGTGTGTGTGTGTGTGTGTGTGTGTGTGTGGCAGGGGCCTGAGGACATCGTGGAAGGCTTTGCCTGTGTGTGTGTGTGTGTGTGTGTGTGTAGCAGGGGCCTGAGGACATGGTGGAAGGCTTTGCCTGCCGCTGCTCTGCGGTCCACTCCCAGTAGTCTTCCCTTATTCTCACTCTCCTGAGAGAGCAAGCGTCTCAGACGGACTCTTGCGTGTGCGTGTGTGTGCGCGTGCGTGTGTGTGCGCGCGTGTGTGTGTGAGAGAGAGAGAGAGAGCGCGAGCGACAGAACTGTGGCGTAATTAATCACAGAGTGTCAGCCTCACAGAGTAACTACAGGGGACGCCTGGATCTGCCCCTCCACTTCCATTAGCGCACTATTAGTAAAACCCCAGAACACACACTGACACCTACTGACACACCGAGAGGGGACATCTGTCAGCGTAACACTCTCTCTGGACCATTCACATTAGGACGAGAGAGACCTCTCTCTCTCCTGCCCACAGCACACAGAGGGAGGGAGACACACTGAGAGGGAGAGAGTGTGAGGGAGAGAGAGGGAGGGAGGGAGGGAGGGAGGGAGAATTGCGAAATGGCCTGCAGGAGTGTGTGTGTGTGTGTGTGTGTGTGTGTGTGTGTGTGTGTGTGTGGTGACGGTCAGAATCTGATTGTTTTGGCATTGCAATGGAAAACCAAGTCAAAGGGCTGGATTCTGATCAGTTGTTTGGTTGAAATGCTCCACAGAAGACACGACCAGCCAGTCTCACTGACATTTCTCTAACATGGCATTCAAACATTCAGAGGTCCCCTCCCACCCAAAACAAAACCAAAAACATGACGTTTCCGCCCTGTGGCTGTAGCCCTGTTTGAAAAGAAAATCCCTCTTGAGAAGTTGTCAGACTTTTGGGTGAGCAGCGTCTCAGACAAGAGGGAAGAGCAGTCGTTATCAAATTGCACGGTGCTCCTCAGAAACACGTAAAATCCATTTCTGACTCGTGTCTCTTCTGTCTGCGGTTTTCCCAAGCTCTGTGTTTCCCTCTCTCTCTCTGGACACACAGAACCAGAAAATTCAGCCTGCTCTTTCAAAGATCATGTTCTGAACAAGGCTCTACGTGTGTGTGTGTGTGTGTACACACACGCGCGCACACTGTAGATATATACACACACGCTCACTCGCGCGCATGCGCACTATAGATACACACACACACACACACACATATATATACACGCGCGCACACTATAGATACACGCACAGACATGACTTTTGGGTTAGTTATCACCATGGTAACTACAGGTGACTCCAGTGGCCGTGCAGTGTAGAGCAGTGATTGGCTGAGACGCAGGCTGTTTGGGTGGATGGGTGGGGCAGGCAACGGTGCAGGTAGTGAGTTTGGTTTTTTTGCGTCTGCAAAGGGTTACAGTGCAGAATGGAGAGGGAGTGATGAGGTCCAGGCCAAAGAGAGGAACAGAGAGGGGAGGGAGCCTTGGGCAGGGGAGAGGAGGGATTTGGGCTTTGAACCCAGATGAGGGAAGAGCTGAGGTTCTGTATTTTATGTTTCCTGCTTTTGTGAAGTGTCCTCAGTCTGTTTCAAAGGATAGAGTGTTACCACAGAAACACACAGGCCAGGTCTGCCATTTCCCACACAAAATACAGTCTCTGCTCCTCTGCCGGACTGGAATTCCTACCGAACATGCATCAATCGGCGTGAAAACACACCGAACACGCATCAGTCAGTGCGAATACACACCATACACGCATCAGTCAGCGCGGATACACACCGCACACGCATCAGTCAGCGCGGATACACACCGCACACGCATCAGTCAGCGTGGATACACACCGCACACGCATCAGTCAGCGTGGATACACACCGCACACGCATCAGTCAGCGTGGATACACACCGCACACGCATCAGTCAGCGCGGATACACACCGCACACGCATCAGTCAGCGCGGATACACACCGCACACGCATCAGTCAGCGCGGATACACACCGCACACGCATCAGTCAGCGCGGATACACACCGCACACGCATCAGTCAGCGCGGATACACACCGCACACGCATCAGTCAGCGCGGATACACACCGCACACGCATCAGTCAGCGCGGATACACACCGCACACGCATCAGTCAGCGCGGATACACACTGCTGTGCACTTGTCCTGCGTTTTTCCCTCTGGACCATTTTGGTCACGCACCACAGATCCCAGTAACAACATTACACGTCCATGTTCAGCTCAGCGTTTATAGAGGAGCAGAAACCAAGCACTCCATTTTGGCCCCTCAATGTTCCCAGCTGTGTGCTAGCGATATGGCAGTGCAGAATCGATGCTCGGATGCTTGGTGGTTTCACTGGAAAGACCCTGTAGACATTTTATTAAGGAGTCATTCCTGAAAGTTTTGTGTGTGAGTGTGAGACTGACTGTGCGTGTGATTGTGAGAGTGTGTGTGAGAGAGAGACTGTGTGAAGACACACTGTTCCACTGGGGAGACTGTCAATCTGGGGTCAAAATCATTGCATTTTTTCAAATAAAAGATGTGATTAGTGAAACTAAAAGTGTTGGGTTGTGTTAGGGCGAGGGTTTGGGTTGTGTTATTAGCTTTTAAAGTCTGAGGACTTTTCTGGGCTGTCGCTGAGAGATGTGTGTCTCTGCATTCACAACATACTTTAACAAGGGAAATGTTCTGGAAATGTTTGGGAAACATTCTGGAGATGCTTACTGGTGCTGCTTGTGTGGTTTTGAGAAGTGATTTGTGAATGGGCTGTTTGTACTGCAGAGAACAAATGATTCGTCTGTTTTCCCTCCAAATATGATGATGTCACCAAGCATTCCAGTTGAAGAGAGACTCTCATTCCACAGATGGATGGGGGTGTTAGGCCTACACGCTCCCGCTCCGTAAACTGATATTGGGAACCGGGGAACAGAATATTTAACATGTGGAACCAAATGATCAGACTACATTCCTGGGGTTTGGACTGTGAAACAGTGGAAACTGATCTGTGAATGTGTTTGTGATGGTGTGAGGTGTGTGTGTGTAGAGGGCAGTACATCAGAGTTGTGCATGTTGTGTGGTGTGTGTAGGTGTGTCTACGTGTGTGTGCGCGCGCTTGTGTACAGTAGGGGGGTGTGTGTGTGTGTGTGTGTGTGTGTGTGTGTGTACAGTAGGGGGGGTGTGTGTGTGTGTGTCTGTATTGGTACAGCAGGGCTGTGTAGCTCTATCTTTAGAATTTTAGAGTGCTCCAATCTGGGAGTCAGAGGATAGGGTGTGTGAGGGAGACGCACTGAGATGAGTGAGAGTTTTGGTGAGTGATTTATTGTTAGTGTGGGATATTTTACAGATATTTTAATCCTGTGTGTGTGTTTTCTGACTGGATCTACCATTGCCCTGTCAGCACATAGGGGATGAAGATGTCGCACACACAGACACACACACAGACACACACACACACACAGACACATACGTACATTCAGATGCTAAAAACAGCTCGACACTCAGGATCTCTCTGACACACACAAGCTCAAAACAGCTCCGCGGTCAGTAACACACACACAGACACACACATGCATTCAGACGCTAAAACCAACTCTCCACACACACACACAGAAAATTGCACATCATGGTGGTGGAGGAGGTATTGTGGTATGATTTGTGCTGATATCATTTTAACAGGAATGTGTGAGTGGAACGAGGAATGTGTTTGCTAAACACTACTCGTTTTTCAGAATCCATATATCCCTATATTAAGTAAGTAATTATAAATACTTAAATGTGTTTTATACTAACTGACTACATTTCAAAGTAATCTGACCCAAGCCTACACACACACATGAATATGAATTATGAATACACTCATCCAGACGGATGCAGAGAAATACAAAACAATTATACAGTTATCCTCCCCTTCTCCATAGCGTAACCCTACACCCTCATCAGTGAGAGAGAGAGAGAGAGAGCATGCGTGTGTGTGTGTGTGTGTGTCTGTGTGTGTGTGATGAATATGGGACTATACCTGTGTCTGTTATATTGAATGTGGAGCTGTGTGTTTGTGTGTGTGTTGTGTTTTTTTCCTCTTGGCTGGTTTTTGAATTGAATCTGACCTTTAATGATAGTTCGTAGGCAAATACGAGGAAATGCCGTTAAGATCTTCCTGTCTCTCCGTTTTGTTTGTTGCAGACAAAACAGAACACAGGACGTTTTCTTATGAAATGAGGTTTGTGAGGGGTGATCTGTGTTGTTTTTTTGGGTTTTTTTTGTTTTTTTTCCTGCTTTTTTTTATCGAGTGAACTCCAGACTTCAGCACAACACATTCAGTCAGATAACTGTCGAAAACTCAAACATGCCAGAGATGAGTGTGTGTTTTGTCTTGATTACATGAAATGTTCTCTAAACTTTTCATGGCATATTAAAAAGCTGTGAAGCCCTGTAGAGTGACATTAAGGGCACGGGTGTCTGGAGGGTCCAGATCTGCCACAACCTTATCCTCTACTTCTCTAATACTCACCCCCCCCCCCTCTCTCTCTCTCTGCCCCCCCCCCCCCCCACCTCTCTCTCTCTCTCCAAGGAATGAGTGTCAGTCTCTATCAGTCTTATTATTGGCTGGCGGTGAACTTGACCTCTACAATCTCATTGGCTCTTCCTTCCCTGCTGGGCACACCAGCCATTTAGCAGAGAGTTAATGTCCTAATTGACAGGCCTCTCTAAACAAATCAGCCTCCCCTTTTTCTACACACACACACACACAGTGTAATCTGACTAATGCCCAATGCTGGCGGGTGGAAAGTGAATTATGTGAATGAGGAGATTGAATATCTGACAGAGGGAAGAGGTGAGTACAGCTCCTCAGGCTCTAATTGTGTTACATGACGGCTCTGCTGTGACCACCAGGGTTCACACTCCATCACACACGCACGCACACACACACACACACACACACACACTGTCTCAGCTGTTTCTCACAAACACCACTTCACATTGTATGGGACAAACACACACACACACACACACACACACACACACACATACATACATGCATGCAGTCTCCAGACACACACTGATTCAGCTAATTAACACTATGGTGAGAAGAGAGGAAAAGGGAACAGCAGAGCCCCTAATGCATACACACACGCACACTCAGACACACGCGCGCTCAGACACTCACACACACACACATACGCACACATCACGTGCACACATACACATTCTCACACACACTCAGACATGCGCGTGCTCACACACACCACACATATGCGCACGCACACACATGCACACGCTCAGACTCGCACACGCTCAGACTCACACACTCACGCGCGCACACACACGCTCACACTCGCACACGCACAGACACACACGCGCGCACACACACACTCTCACATACACACGCTCAGACTCGTGCACACACATTCGTGCACGCGCACACACACGCACTCACACGCACACTCACTCTCACACACACGCACTCACACGCACACTCACTCTCACACACACGCTCAGACACGTGCACGCACGCACGCTCACACTCGCGCGCGCTCAGACTCTCACTCGCACACACATGCTCACACGCGCACACACACAATTGCACACACACATACACACTCACACACTCTCACTGACTCAGTCACACACACACTCACTCACATGTGCACTCATACTCACTCACTCTCACACACGCGCGCACACACAGTCTCACGCACACACTCGCACTCACTCACTCACTCAGGCACATGCGCGCGCGCGCACACACACACCAGATCTCTCTCTCATTTATTTATTTATTTATTTATTTATTTATTGGGTCTTTTTTGTCGTGGTGTGCATGTGTGAATTATGAAATGTTAGTAGTGGCCCAATTTTAGGAGTTATGTCCTCTTTTCTGTTTTTGCAGATAATGCACCACACACACGCACACCTGCGTACCATAAACACTTGCACACTTGCACCCCCCCCCCCCCCCCCCCCCCCCACAAATATATATATACACGCACGCGCGTGCACACACACACAAATATATATATACGTGCACACATGGGCTGAAACATGTCCTTGATCGTGGCTATGAAATGAAGTTTCAGGAGCTGCTGTGTATTTTGTGTTTTGGGCAGTTCACTAAAGAACAGACACGGGTTCAGAGATGCCTGTGAAAAAACTGGTGAGAGCGGCGTCAGCTTTGGCTGTGCTGTCGTAACAGAGGCGGTCTCTGGCCCTGTTCTCCTGACGACTAAAGCTCTGTTTGTTTTCATGAATGAACAGGCTGGTCGTTACTCACACATTGTCCTGCTGGGATTCACTGAGGGCTGCTGGGCATGTCTGTGTGTCTCATTACAGAGTCATACTGTAGTCTCCACACTGCACTCTTCATATGCCCAAGTCACATGACGGCTTTGACAGTTTACAGCTCTGACAGACTCCATGACAGAGTCACTGGTATAACCAAACACTATAACACCCAGAACACTCTCCTCCTGTATACTAACCCGAGGTCTGTCTCTCTCCTCTCCTCTCTCTCTCTCTCTCTCACACACACACCCCACTATAACGCCCAGAACACTCTCCTCCTGTATACTAACCCGAGGTCTGTCTCTCTCCTCTCCTCTCTCTCTCTCTCTCTCTCTCACACACACACCCCACTATAACGCCCAGAACACTCTCCTCCTGTATACTAACCCGAGGTCTGTCTCTCTTCTCTCCTCTCTCTGTCTCTCTCTCTCTCACACACACACACACACACACACCCCACTATAACGCCCAGAACACTCTCCTCCTGTATACTAACCCGAGGTCTGTCTCTCTTCTCTCCTCTCTCTGTCTCTCTCTCTCTCACACACACACACACACACACACACACACACCACTATAACGCCCAGAACACTCTCCTCCTGTACACTAACCCGAGGTCTGTCTCTCTTCTCTTCTCTCTGTCTCTCTCTTACTCACACACGCACACACACACTGTGATCATGTTTGTGTGTGTCTGTGCGTGTGCTCATGCGGGTGTGGGTGTGCGTGCGCTCATGCGAGTGCGGGTGTGTGTGTGTGTATTCAGTAGCTGGGTGTTGTGTGATTGTGGTGAGTGGAGGTGCACAGACTGGGACTGCATGATGTATTGTGTTTTTTACTGTCATGGTGATATGAATTTCCACAGTAAACGCACCACAAAAGGCTGGCATATCAGAACGGCTGGTATTCATAAAGCTGTAAAGTTTTAATCTTGTTTTATCTCATATTGCCAATGCAATATCCAACAAACATTGCATATTTTCTCCGTAGCGTGCAGCTCAGACTAGGGTTGAAGGGCAGGACAGGGGTTAAAGGGCAGGACTGGGTTACAGGGGTACGGAGGGAGGACAGAACCTGTTTATCTTTGAATAATCAGCAGTTTATTATTGTAGACTCAGAGTATATTATAATAAACTAAATATGCTTACATATTATGGAAGAGAGAATAATGGGTTCTGCTACTTTGTTTTTCTGCTGTGTGTGTGTGTGTCTTTGGATTTGTCGTAGTGAAATGTGTGTGTCATTGGCAGTTACAGGCTGAACGGAATGCCATTTTAGAATAGTCTCTGACACTGAAAGAACATTACCGTACTGTGGCAGGAAACCTCGAAATTACAAACACACACACATTTTCTCACACACTCTTTCCCCCTCTCTCTCTCACGCATGTGCACTCTCTGTCTCTCTCTGTCCCTCTCTCTCTCTCTGAGCATGATTTAAAATGACTCAGGCTGTTTAATGCTGTAATGGACTGTGGTTGGTCTGGAGTTCAGTGTTGTGTTAATGAATATGTTAATGAGCATGTTAATGAGCGATCCTGTACAGTAGCACCTCTCAGCACATTGTCAGGACAGTCTGTGTGCAGCGCAAATAGTGTGTGTGTGTGTGTGTCTGTGTGAGATGATGGTATGACTATAGTAGGACAGTTTTCAGCTGTGCCCAGTTTGAAGCCTGGCATACCAGTTTAAAATTACACTGGTCTCTCCTTCCTCTCTGACTGTGTGTGTGTGTGTGTGTGTGTGTGTGTGTGTGTGTGTGAGACAGCTGGCTGTTCTGATGGACCCATTTATCAAAGCTGGACGGGGTTTTGGAAGGGGCAGGGGTTACTGTGGGAACCATCCTCACATTGGCCTCAGGTTTGATTCTGATTGGTTGCCAGTCAGTGGGGGTGTGGCCACTGAGTTGAGAATATAATGGGAGACTATGGTGAGGGACGGATATTAGGTCTGATTGGCTGCTTTGTTTGTGTGTGAGTGGGATGCAGACCCCTAACAGTGTGGGAATGGCACAGACTGGTTTACTCCACACGACACAAAGCCAGCCCAGTGAGACCATCAGTGCTTGACTAAGGTTAAGGCGCCATCTGACCGCACACAGAGAGAGAGAGAGAGAGAGATTAAACAAAGCCATCTGTACCTACAGGGTCCTGAGTGCCCCCAAAACACACGCGCGTGCGCACACACACACACTTCCCATCAAACAACTTAATCTCCTTTTTTTCCAGTGCATTAAACACACGTATGTGTTTGTGTTTTGATGTGTGTGAATGCAGATGTTGCCGTAGCAGCAGGACTTTGAGTGATGAATAGTTGCTCCACACACACAGTTAATTGTGTGTCTGAGTGTCTGTAAAGAGATGGCATGACCAACTTTTATTGTCTCTCTCTCTTGGTCTCTCTGTCTCTCTCTTTCTCTTTCCCTCTTCCTCTCAGTGATGTACGTTCAGTGTGCTACCAGTGATGTAGTACTGAGTTTTAGAGCTTTAAGTCACCTTGAATTGTACACACACACCCCCCTCACCACCCAATGTCATACTTGCACACACATAATCTTTTTCACACATACACACCCCCTCTCAATTCTCAGCGGCGATACAGGTAGCATTAGTGTCAGTAGCGATTGAGACGCTGTCGGCGTCAGTGGCGATAGAGACGCTGTCGGCGTCAGTGGCAATTGAGACGCTGTCGGCGTCAGTGGCGATAGAGACGCTGTCGGCGTCAGTGGCGATAGAGACGCTGTCGGCGTCAGTGGCGATAGAGGCGCTGTCGGCGTCAGTGGCGATAGAGGCGCTGTCGGCGTCAGTGGCGATAGAGGCGCTGTCGGCGTCAGTGGCGATAGAGGCGCTGTCGGCGTCAGTGGCGATAGAGACGCTGTCGGCGTCAGTGGCGATAGAGGCGCTGTCGGCGTCAGTGGCGATAGAGGCGCTGTCGGCGTCAGTGGCGATAGAGGCGCTGTCGGCGTCAGTGGCGATTGAGGCGCTGTCGGCGTCAGTGGCGATTGAGGCAGCGCTAGTGTCAGTAGCGTTTGAGTAATTAGATGGAGTAATTACAGTAATTTAGAAGAGAGAGAGAGGAGTAATTCGGAACGAGTAACAATCGGACCCGAGCAATAAATCTGAATTGAGCACTAAGGCTTGCAGTGTGAACGTAGTCTATGTCCCTCTATGGTGTGTGTGTGTGTGTGTGTGTGTGTGTGCGCGCCAGAGAGAGCGTGCATGCACACACACACACATGCATATATATACACAGGATCTCCTAACAGAATGACTGAGTTAGTTAATCAGGGTGTGAAGTACGTTCAGAAGAAGAAGAAAAAACATGTACTTTTCCTCATCCCTCTATCTGAACAAAAAAAGATGAGGAAAAAAGATGACTGTAGAATTTTCTGGTAGGTGTGTCCCCCAGAGACTGTGGGGGAAGTGCTGAGTGTGTGTGTACCTGTGGTACAGGATCTGTGTGTGTGTGTGTTTTACAGGATCTGTGTGTGTGTGTGTTTTACAGGATCTGTGTGTGTGTTTGTGTATGTGTGTATTTATTACCAAGGAGGTTATGTTTTTGGTGTGGTTTGTTGGTTGGTTTGTCTGTGTGCGTATCAGCAGGATTACATGAACACTACTGAGCTGATTCTCCTGAGACCTGGTGGAAGGGTGTCGCTGGGCCCAGGACGACCCCATAACATTCTGGATCCGAGTCACGGGCTGGATCCACGCGCTCTTTTCCTCTTTCTTTGACATCGTGAGATTTGGTAAAGAGTCATGACAGCAGTGTGTGTTTGTGGTTTGGGGTTTTTTTTTTTTGAAAAGAGGGAGGAACTGCGTAATGTGGAGCAAGAAATTTCAAAACTTCTAAAATTAGATGTGTTTAGTTTCTTTTGCTGAAACAGTAGAGTCAGTGAGAGGCAGGAGCAGGAGAGGCTGAGTTATTGCATCATTGCATCCAGGGCCGTCTGGGAGCCCAGGTAACAGGTACTGTCTGCAAAATGTGTGAAGAGGCAGGCGGAGAGAAGCGTAGGCTGGACAGTGCTGCTGAGGACTGCACCGCTCTCCCGGCCCTAACCCATGACCGGGGGGGGGGGGGGGGGGCGCGGTCTGTAGCTGTTACTGAGACAATGCTGGATGGCTGTAGAGAAAACTGTGTGTGTGTGTGTGTGTGAGTGTGTGCGCTTGTCTGTGTGACAATGTGGGGGTGTATGTTTCTCTGCTTGTATGTATGTGACTCTGTGTGTGTGTGAGAGTGTGTGTGTGGGTGTGTGTGTGTGTGTGTGTGTGTGTCTGTAAGTGGACAATAATGTCAGAGTTTTCTAGTTTCTGTTTTTTGCTGTTTGGTCCTGAAGAATCCCTCCAGAATGAGACTTTCCATTCACTCTGTGTGATAGATTTTAATTAAATATCATTAAAATATTCCATATTTAATATTGTAAATGATATTCTAAAACTTTTTAGTCCAGATAAGCTGCATATTGTTTCTGATGACTCCTGTGTGTCTTGTGTGGTCAGGGTTGAGTGGTCCAGTTACTCCTGTGTGTCTTGCGTGGTCAGGGTTGGGTGGTGCAGTTACTCCTGTGTGTCTTGTGTGGTCAGGGTTGGGTGGTGCAGTTACTCCTGTGTGTCTTGTGTGGTCAGGGTTGGGTGGTGCAGTTACTCCTGTGTGTCTTGTGTGGTCAGGGTTGGGTGGTGAAGTTACTCCTGTGTGTCTTGCGTGGTCAGGGTTGGGTGGTGCAGTTACTCCTGTGTGTCTTGCGTGGTCAGGGTTGAGTGGTGCGGTTACTCCTGTGTGTCTTGCATGGTCAGGGTTGGGTGGTGTATAATGGTGTTGGTGCAGTTCTGTTGGAGATGAGATGTAGAAGAATAACTCTCTCAGGAGAGGAGGCACTTATTTGTCTCTTCACACAGGATGGAAAACTGTTTATACTAAGCCTGCTGGGTACTGACGTTTCTCCAGCACGTTCACACTCCTCTCCCTCCCTGCCCCCCCCCCTCTCTCTCTCTCTCTCTCTTTTTTTCTCAATCTGTGATTCTGCTGTAATTATATCTCTCGCATCCTGACTGTATCTTTCCCTGTGAGAAATGAATGGCAGTCATGTATAAATTTTTAAAGTGATGCTTAAATTTTTCTCTGATAAATGTAATAGCATACATGATGAAGGATTAAAAGAGACCACAGCCTTCCTGCTTCCTCCTGCTTTGAACGTGTGTGTGTAAGAAGATCCAACAGGCTTCTGTGTCGTTCTGTGTGTGAGAGAGCAGCAGACTTGCATGTGTTTGTGTGTGTGTGTGTGTGTGTGTGCGCGTGTGTGTGTGTGTGCGTGCGTGTGTATGTTTGCGTGTTAGAGAAGCAGCAGGCTGGTGTGTGTCTGTGTGCGCGTTTGTGTGAGAGAGAAGCGGCAGACTGTCTGAGGTCTCTGTGTTTAGGGAATAGTAGACTAACTGATCTGTGTGTGCGTGTGTATGTGTGTGGTCAGAATATCAGAATATTTGACCCATGCAGTTGTGCTCAGGAGTGTGTGTGAAGGTTTGTGTCTGTGGGCGGGGCTGAGGAGCTTTGTGTCTGTGGGCGGGGCTGAGGGACAAAAGGGGCGGGTATCGAGATAAAAGGCTGTAGAGACACGAGCAGGTACAGCCTGTCAGTGTCTCTGCTTTTGCTGCCCTACAGTTAAACCTGCCTGTCATCAGCGACCAGCCAAGGTCAGCGATTTGTCACTGAAACTCACCTCCTTTTGTTTTTTGTTTTAAATTACATTTTTTCCCCCGTGTTTTTCCTCTTCATCTTTAGTGTGTGTGTTCCTGTGTTTCTGCTTTTTGAACTTTGTGAACAATCTGGAATTACCAAAAAGGCAGTGCATTTATTCCGCAAAAACACTCATTACTCATGGAGAGGGCAAAGTGTGAGTGCAGGGTGAATGTGCAGTGGATGTGTGAGTTGTTCTAATGAAGCACACAGATGGAGAGTGACACACAAACACTGCCTCGAACAGTCGTCCAGCGGAGAAAAGAACACGTTCCTCTCCCTGTCAAAGCTCTTAGTTTAAAAATGAGCGCAGCTCTAACAGAGACACGACTGGGAAGCTGCTCCACAGAGCTGACCCTTGGGTTTTCTCACCATCCGCATCTGCTCTAATAAAGACAGGCCAACACAAACCTGTCTCGCCACCCTTTGACTGTCTCGCCACCCTCTGACTGTCTCGCCACCCTCTGAGCCCAGCTCACCCTCCCTGTTAGTGTGTGAACAATCCAACGATTCGTGAATTCTGCTTCACGATGGTACGAAGAGCTGATGTTGAAGGATTGTAGAACACAGTGTAATATTTTCCCGAAAATGTGATAAATCTCCACTTACATTATCAGGTTTTATTACACTTTTGATGAAGTGGAGATTTTTATGACATTATCGGGAAATTATTACATTACTGGGTTCTACAAGGGTCAAAAATCTTTCTGAAGGATCAGGGAAATTATCTGTATTATAGTTCACATAACAAGTGTAACAGTGGACAAAGACAGGGAGACAGTGAACAAAGACAGGGAGACAGAGGTCAAAGACAGGCGAGACAGAGGTCAAAGACAGGCGAGACAGAGGTCAAAGACAGGCGAGACAGAGGTCAAAGACAAGGGAGACAGTGGACAAAGACAGGCGAGACAGAGGTCAAAGACAGGCAGACAGTGGACAAAGACAAGGGAGACAGTGGACAAAGACAGGGGAGACAGAGGCCAAAGACAGGCGAGACAGTGGACAAAGACAAGGGAGACAGAGGACAAAGACAGGCGAGACAGAGGTCCAAGACAGGCAGACAGAGGACAAAGACAAGGGAGACAGTGGACAAAGACAGGGGAGACAGTGGACAAAGACAAGGGAGACAGTGGACAAAGACAGGCAGACAGAGGACAAAGACAGGCAGACAGAGGACAAAGACAAGGGAGACAGTGGACAAAGACAGGCGAGACAGAGGTCAAAGACAGGCGAGACAGAGGTCAAAGACAGGCAGACAGAGGACAAAGACAAGGGAGACAGTGGACAAAGACAGGCGAGACAGTGGTCAAAGACAGGCAGACAGAGGACAAAGACAAGGGAGACAGTGGACAAAGACAGGGGAGACAGTGGACAAAGACAGGGGAGACAGTGGACAAAGACAGGGGAGACAGTGGACAAAGACAAGGGAGACAGTGGACAAAGACAGGCGAGACAGAGGTCAAAGACAGGCAGACAGAGGACAAAGACAAGGGAGACAGTGGACAAAGACAGGGGAGACAGTGGACAAAGACAAGGGAGACAGTGGACAAAGACAGGCGAGACAGAGGTCAAAGACAGGCAGACAGTGGACAAAGACAAGGGAGACAGTGGACAAAGACAGGGGAGACAGAGGCCAAAGACAGGCGAGACAGTGGCCAAAGACAAGGGAGACAGAGGTCAAAGACAGGCAGACAGAGGACAAAGACAGGGGAGACAGTGGACAAAGACAGGGGAGACAGTGGACAAAGACAAGGGAGACAGTGGACAAAGACAGGCGAGACAGAGGTCAAAGACAGGCAGACAGAGGACAAAGACAAGGGAGACAGTGGACAAAGACAGGCGAGACAGAGGTCAAAGACAGGCAGACAGAGGACAAAGACAAGGGAGACAGTGGACAAAGACAGGCGAGACAGAGGTCAAAGACAGGCAGACAGAGGACAAAGACAAGGGAGACAGTGGACAAAGACAGGGGAGACAGTGGACAAAGACAGGGGAGACAGTGGACAAAGACAAGGGAGACAGTGGACAAAGACAGGCGAGACAGAGGTCAAAGACAGGCAGACAGAGGACAAAGACAAGGGAGACAGTGGACAAAGACAGGGGAGACAGTGGACAAAGACAAGGGAGACAGAGGTCAAAGACAGGCGAGACAGAGGTCAAAGACAGGCAGACAGAGGTCAAAGACAAGGGAGACAGTGGACAAAGACAGGCGAGACAGAGGTCAAAGACAGGCAGACAGAGGACAAAGACAAGGGAGACAGTGGACAAAGACAGGCGAGACAGAGGTCAAAGACAGGCAGACAGAGGACAAAGACAAGGGAGACAGTGGACAAAGACAGGGGAGACAGTGGACAAAGACAAGGGAGACAGTGGACAAAGACAGGCGAGACAGAGGTCAAAGACAGGCGAGACAGAGGACAAAGACAGGCGAGACAGTGGACAAAGACAGGGAGACAGTGGACAAAGACAGGCGAGACAGTGGACAAAGACAGGCGAGACAGTGGACAAAGACAGGGAGACAGAGGTCAAAGACAGGGAGACAGAGGTGACCCTACAGTTCCACCCAGTTCCGATTTGTGCTTTTGACTCAAAGCAACTTTTCAGAGATCAGAGCCTAAATCCCCAGTCAGCAAGGCCAGTGTGACATTGGCAAGCAGAAACTAAGAGGATGTACACGGGGAAGTCCAAGGAGAACAGAGAGGTTCCCAAAACAGAGCCTTGCAGCACACCATGTTTCACTTGTGTCATATCAGTCAGTTCCCTAATAACACAGTCTTTCTGTGAGGTAAGATCTAAGCCATATGACTCCCTGTCCACAAATGCCAATGTGACCCTCAAGGTTAAAGAACATTATGACATACCATCAAATTCTGCCCTAAGGTCTAGTGACACGTGTAAAGAGACCCATCCACAGTCAGAGGACAGAAGTAGGTCATTAGTTACTCTGACCAGTGCTGTCTCTGTGCTATGGTGGTGCCTTAATCCAGACTGAATGTCTTTGTGTTCGCCGTTTCTCGGGAGGAAGGAGCACAGTTGAAAAAACACAGCTTTCTCTGTTACTTTGGACATGGGATGGAAGGTTAGGTCTATAGTTGGTCAAATCACAAGGGTCAAGATCAGTGTTGGAGCCGTTTGTTGGGTAAATGCCGAGTCATTTTCATGATTACTGAACTAATTCTTTTTATGTTTTGGTGAATATTCATAAGTGACGTCTTGCTTGGCCATTTAGCTTAATGTAACCATTAAATGGGCGTGGTTGTCCTCTATAGGTCAGTAACAGGTGGCACAGGAGGGGTATAAAGGCAAACAGTTTTATGACCGCATATATACAACCGTGCAAATTCAAATATGAAATTCTTTTGTGATCCTGTTGTGCTGTTTCTTCTGTTACTGTGAATACACCCACATAAGAGAAGAACTCGTGTCAACTGCACCGTGTTGGAAGGCCACTACAGTCAGGCTGCTTGATAAGCTGTTGAATAACTTACTTTGAGTGCTCTAGGTTCGTGTCTCAGATATAGAGAAGAATTAATTTAGAAAGTGCTCTGAAATTTGGGGAAATATGTCTTTCAATAGTTTTTATGGGCATCAGGTCATGTATACATGTTGAGGATTTTAATGTTGCTATAACGACTGGACTCATGAAGCTCAGGGCCAGAGCTGCCCTGTTGCTAGTACACACCATTATTACTGGTTTAGAATTACTGGTGCCAGCTATGGCTACGATGCCCTAACACCAAGCTCACCCATTTCTCTACACATGCACACATGTGCACAATACAGGAATGTGTGTCAGCTTGAGAAACCAGCTGTGAATGCAGTGGTCTACAGGTGTAAGTGTGTGTGTGTGTGTGTGTGTTTGTGGGAAGTGTGTGTATCTCATACTCACTGTATAGTGCCCTGATGCTTGGTTTTCTGAGCTGTGAAACGTCAGTGAACTTCACACAGAGATTAGACACCGACAGAAATGCTTATAAAGCTGACCAGATCAACACACACGCATACACACTCACCACTCGCGTGCACGCACGCACGCGCGCACACACACACACACACACACCCCTCTCATGCTTTGGTCTGCATTCTGAAACACAGCTTAGATAATTTGCTGACTAGAGGAACTGTGTGTCTGTATGTCTCTCTCTTTCTTTCTCTTTCACACACACACATTACACTCACCACACACATGGACATATACTCTATAGAGTCCTCACACATCACACACACAAACACACGCGCAAGCAGATTTATGGTGTAAATGTTTTGTGTAGGCAAATCCATTTCTGCATCATCTGTTCCAGTTTCCCACTGCAGCAGCCCAGTTTCCATCCTCCCCTCCCCCTTTAACAAAAGCTTCACAGCCCATCATACACCCAAACCCCCTCATATTCCCCCCCCACACACACACACACACCATCATACACCCAAACCCCCTCATATTTCCCACACACACACACCATCATACACCCAAACCCCCTCATATTCCCCACACACACACACACACACCATCATACACCCAAACCCCCTCATATTCCCCACACACACACACACACACACACACACACACACACACACACACACACCATCATACACCCAAACCCCCTCATACCCCCCCCCCCCCCCCCCCACACACACACCCCATCATACACCCAAACCCCCTCATATTCCCCCCACACACACACACACACACCATCATACACCCAAACCCCCTCATATTCCCCCCACACACACACACACACCCCATCATACACCCAAACCCCCTCATATCCCCCCCCCCACACACACACACACACCATCATACACCCAAACCCCCTCATATTCCCCCCCCCACACACACACACCATCATACACCCAAAGCCCCTCATATTCCCCCCCCCACACACACACACACCATCATACACCCAAACCCCCTCATATTCCCCACACACACACACCATCATACACCCAAACTCCCTCATATTCCCCCCCCACACACACACACACACCATCATACACCCAAACCCCCTCATATTCCCCCCCCCCCACACACACACCATCATACACCCAAACCCCCTCATATTCCCCACACACCATCATACACCCAAACCCCCTCATATTCCCCACACACACACACCATCATACACCCAAACCCCCTCATATTCCCCACACACACACACACACCATCATACACCCAAACCCCCTCATATTCCCCCCCCACACACACACACACCATCATACACCCAAACCCCCTCATATTCCCCCCACACACACACACACACCATCATACACCCAAACCCCCCTCATATTCCCCACACACCATCATACACCCAAACCCCCTCATATTCCCCACACACCATCATACACCCAAACCCCCTCATATTCCCCCCCCACACACACACACCATCATACACCCAAACCCCCTCATATTCCCCCCCCCCCCACACACACACACCATCATACACCCAAACCCCCTCATATTCCCCCCCACACACACACACACACCATCATACACCCAAACTCCCTCATATTCCACACACACACACACACACCATCATACACCCAAACCCCCTCATATTCCACACACACACACACACACACACCATCATACACCCAAACCCCCTCATATTCCACACACACACACACACACACCATCATACACCCAAACCCCCTCATATTCCCCACACACACACACACACACACACACCATCATACACCCAAACTCCCTCATATTCCACACACACACACACACACCATCATACACCCAAACCCCCTCATATTCCACACACACACACACACACACACCATCATACACCCAAACCCCCTCATATTCCCCACACACACACACACACACCATCATACACCCAAACCCCCTCATATTCCCCACACACACACACACACACACACACACACCATCATACACCCAAACCCCCTCATATTCCCCCCACACACACACACACACCATCATACACCCAAACCCCCTCATATCCCCCCCCCCACACACACACACCATCATACACCCAAACCCCCTCATATTCCCCACACACACACACACCATCATACACCCAAACCCCCTCATATCCCCCCCCCCCAAACACACACCCCATCATACACCCAAACCCCCTCATATTCCCCACACACAGACACACACACCATCATACACCCAAACCCCCTCATATTCCCCACACACACACACACACACACCCCATCATACACCCAAACCCCCTCATATTCCCCACACACCATCATACACCCAAACCCCCTCATATTCCCCACACACCATCATACACCCAAACCCCCTCATATTCCCCCCCCACACACACACACCATCATACACCCAAACCCCCTCATATTCCCCCCCTCCACACACACACACCATCATACACCCAAACTCCCTCATATTCCCCCCCCCCACACACACACACACCATCATACACCCAAACCCCCTCATATTCCCCCCCACACACACACACACACCATCATACACCCAAACCCCCTCATATTCCACACACACACACAGGGAGTGAGTGTATATGAAAGTGTGTATAAGAACAAGAGATGAGGTTGTTGGATTTTGAAATCAGAGTCTGTGTGTGTGTGCACGTGTTGGAGATACTGTGTGTGTTATCTGTTTGGAATGAAATGTTTTCAGCATGTGCACGGAGTGTGTCACACATGCTCACACCTCTACTTGATTCTCCCTGCCAACCGTATTTCAGTATTTGCGTGTTTGAGTCAGCATTTGCATGTTTGAGTATTTGACTATTTCAGTATTTCAGTATTTGAGTGTGCGAGTATTTGACTATTTCAGTGTTTCAGTGTTTCAGTATTTGAGTGAGTATTTGAGTGTGTGAGTATTTGCATGTTTGAGACAGTATTTGAGTATTTGCGTGTTTGAGTATTTGAGTATGAGTAATTCCCTGTGGTGTTTGTCTGGATTCTGATTAGTGCCCTCTCTCTCTGTGTCAGTGTTTTTGTCTCTGTCAGGTGTGGAATCAAAATGATGTATAGAGGGACTGTATGAACAATAGCAGCTATTCTACTTCTCTCTCTCTGACACACACACACACACACACACTCTCTTCCCCTCTCTCGTGGGTAGAGGCAGTAGACTTTTGTCTGTGCTGTGTTCTCATTCCCTCCATCTGCATGTTAAACTCCGCCCTTCATTTTATCATCTCCCCATCATCACAGTTACTACTCTAATTAGTCAGTTACTACTCTGATTAATCAGTTACCTACTCTGATTATTTAATCAGTTACTACTCTGTCTGTATAAATGCCATTATTAACTCTCTCCCCACCCCTTACACTCTCTCTCTCTCTCTCTCTCTCTCTCTCTCTCTCTCTCTCTCTCTCTCTCTCTCTCTCTCTCATTCTCTCTCTCTCTCTCTCTCTCTCATTCTCTCTCTCTCTCCCTCTCTCTCTCTCTCTCTCTCTCTCTCCCTCTCTCTCTCTCATCCTGTCTCTCTGTCTTTCTCTCTCTCTCATTCTCTCTCTCTCTCTCTCTCTCTCTCTCTCTCTCTCTCTCTCTCTCTCTCTCTCTCTCCCCCTCTCTCTCTCTCATCCTGTCTCTCTGTCTTTCTCTCATCCTCTCTCATTCGTTCTCTCATTATCTCTCTCTCTCTCTCTCTTTCTCTTATTGTCTCTCTCTCTCTCATCCTCTCTCATTCGTTCTCTCATTATTTCTCTTTGCGGTCAGATTGTTTTGTGTATGGTTTGTATAATTTTGTAAGTTTGTAATTTGTTTGGTCTCTTGACTGAGTGACAAATGTGTGGACCAGTGTGGTACAGTGGACCAGTGTGGTACAGTGGATGGGTTTGTCATTTGTCTGGTCATAGCATTTGCGAGTTTGAAGCTCACATACACACACACACACACACACACACACACACATACACACTTCACAATTCTTCATTTGTCTGGTTGTAGTGTCAGTGCAGAATGTGGAATGACCCCATTTTGGGGGCTAATGTAGCCTACAGGGGGGTAATTTGGCGTTGAATACATCATGGGTAGTTGAATGTATGTATGTGTGTGTACATGAGTGTGTGTGTGTGTGTGTGTGTGTGTGAGAGAAATGAATGATGAGGTAGTTTGGTGTTTTTGTACCAAGGCCATGAATGACTCCACAGGTCACTGACCACCTAATGGAATCAGTCAATAGTAACTCACTACACTAAGGGTTTGTTCATTACGGCCGTGCGTGTGTGTGCGCACGTCTGGGGTGTGTGTGTGTAATGCTGATGTCTTTTGTGTGTGGTGTGTACAGGTCTCTACACACTGCGTATGAATTAGGAGCCCAGTCTGGTGGCCTGTTTTAGGATGTTTCAATCAACAAAACAACTTCCCCATCACTATGGATTAGAGAACAACTCTGTGACTCTCTCAACTCTGTGACTGTCTCAACTCTCTGATTCTCGCAACTCTGTGACTCTCTCAACTCTGTGATTCTCTCAGCTCTGTGATTCTCTCAGCTCTGTGATTCTCTCAACTCTGTGACTCTCTCAACTCTGTGACTCTCTCAACTCTGTGACTCTCTCAACTCTGTGACTCTCTCAACTCTCTGATTCTCTCAACTCTCTGATTCTCTCCTAGCTCCACACAGCACCCAGAGCTTCCTACCAACTGCCACCCTGTGTGCGTGTGTGTGTGTGTGTGTGTGTGTGTGTGTGTGTATTCAGTCATATCCCATTCAATATGACCGGCTCAGTATCGTGTGTGTGCATGTGTGTATGTGCATGTGTTAGGCATGTGTGTGTGAATGAGAGAGAGAGAAAGAAAAAGATTTGTCTGGTACATGTATTGATAACCTCCTGTGTGTGAATGTATTATTGACTGAACACACAAGCCACACACACGCACACATGCACATGCACACACACACACGCACGCACAGGGACACTCAGTTTCCAATCAATACCGGATGAAATCTCAACACAAACTTGATAAAGGAGACAGAACACAGGAAGCATTGATTTATCACACACACACACACACACACGCACGTAGGCGCGCGCGCTGTAAGGAGGCGATTAGATTGAGTGGCATACTACTGAATACACACACACTCACACAGAGTTGTTGTCTTTAAGCTTAAGGTGTGTTGCAGTTTGGAGAGACAGATCTGATTTTGTGTTTTATTTATTTGATCTGATTGGATTTAATGTTGCGTAGACCATGTTTGACACGTTTCCACTAGTCTGTGTGGAGTGGCTGCCTCAGACTCACACACAGCCTGTGTCACTGTGTGTGAGTGTGTGTGAGCGAGAGAGTTCAGAGACCAGCTCAGATCATGGATGACAGAGATGCATTAATTATAAATATTATGTATTTATTATTGATAAATGAATTAAGTATTAAATAAACAATTATAAACATATGTTAGATTGCACATTTAACCCTAACCGTACACACTTTAAAACACTAACAGAGATGTTTTTTAGTCAGGCTCACACACACACACACACACACACACACAGAGTGAATGCTGAATGAGTTTAGTTGGTGGTTGTCCTCATGCTGTCCTGATGTGTCTCTTTTAAAAAGCAAACATGAAAAATCATCAGATTGGCTGATTATATTAACATCCAACTGAGCAGTCAGAGAGAGTCCTGTTGGGACGAGTTGTTTATACCTGTTCTAAGGAACACATCAGTTCACTATGGCCATGCTATTTCTCCTCTGACTGTCTCTTCTGTGTGTGTGTGTGTGTGTCTGTGTGTCTGTGTGTGTGTGTGTGTGTGTGTGTGTGTCTGTGTGTGTGTGTGTGTGTGCACCCGTGTGTCCAGTAGATGATGACTTCCTCTTGGGATTGGGCGAGCTTCCGGAAACATTCCCGTCGGATCCGCCCGAGCCCCTCCCCCACTTCCTGATGGAGCCTGAGGACGCTTACATTGTCAAAAACAAACCTGTCAATCTTTACTGCAAGGCCACACCCGCCACCCAGATCTACTTCAAATGTAACAGTGAGTGGGTCCATCAGAGAGAGCACGCAGTGGAGGAGAGAGTGGATGAAACCTCAGGTTAGCAACACACATGCACACACACGCACGCTCACACGCACACACGCACACTCTCACACACACACAAAGCGAATAATGACAATCTCATATTATGAGCAAAATGTGATTATTACATGTCTTCAAAGCAAAACAGTCACTCAGAGATTTTATTTATTTATTTGTATTTCACTGTTAAACTTATTACCTGATGAGTTTGTGAGAGAAACAAGGTGCAGTCTGTCAGAATAATCTGAAGTAACGACTCAGTGATGTCATGATGGAATCTTAACATGGTTCCACTGGAATGTTCATTAGAATCAGTGGAAGCGTCAGCTCCCAGTGTGGTGGAAACTACCTTTAGAATGTCCTCCACTTCAGTTCATAGGATATCCTTTGTGTTTTTGGCGTGTGTATGTGTGCGTGTTGGGTGTCTCTTTGTGTGTGTGTGTGGTGTCTCTTGGTGTGTGTGTGGTGTCTCTTGGTGTGTGTGTGTGTGTGTGGTGTCTCTCGGTGTGTGTGTGTGTGTGTGTGTGTGTGTGTGTGTGTGTGTGTGTGTGTGGTGTCTCTCGGTGTGTGTGTGTGGCGTCTCGGTGTGTGTGTGTGTGTGTGTGGTGTCTCTTGGTTGTGTGTGTGTGTGTGGTGTCTCTTGGTTGTGTGTGTGTGTGTGGTGTCTCTTGGTTGTGTGTGTGTGTGTGGTGTCTCTTGGTTGTGTGTGTGTGTGTGTGTGTGTGGTGTCTCTTGGTTGTGTGTGTGTGTGTGGTGTCTCTTGGTTGTGTGTGTGTGTGGTGTCTCTTGGTTGTGTGTGTGTGTGGTGTCTCTTGGTGTGTGTGTGTGTGTGTGTGTGGTGTCTCTTGGTGTGTGTGTGTGTGTGTGTGTGTGGTGTCTCTCGGGGTGTGTGTGTGTGTGTGTGTGTGTGTGTGTGTGTGTGTGTGGTGTCTCTCGGTGTGTGTGTGTGTGTGTGTGTGTGTGTGTGTGTGTGGTGTCTCTCGGTGTGTGTTAGGGTTGTGTGTGTGAGGGGGGGGGGGCTCGCTGTGTGTGCGTGTGTGTATGAGAGCAGAGCTTCTGACTGACAATATTATAAACAGTCTCTTTCTGGCTGTCTGTGGGTGCAGGCCTGGTGGTGAAGGAGGTGAGTATAGAGGTGGCGCGGCAGCAGGTGGAGGAACTCTTTGGACTGGAGGATTACTGGTGTCAGTGTGTGGCCTGGAGCTCAGCAGGGACCACCAAGAGCCGCAAGGCCCACGTGCGCATCGCCTGTGAGTCGCTCGCACGCACACACACTCACACACACTCTCTCACACACGCGCACACACACACTCTTTCACACTCACACTCTCTCTCTCTCTCTCTCACGCACACGCACACACTCTGTGTATTGTCTTTGCCATGCACTATTTAGATGTATAGGCCCACTATGAGATGTTTCTTGCTGGAAAACAGGATGATCAATGTTGAAGTCGTAAAAGAAACAGGAGATTTTTAATGGTGTGAGTGTGTGTGTGTGTGTGCGCGTGCATGTGTGCTTGTGTGTGTTTGTGCATTTTGTGTATGTATTAGTGTGTGTGTGTGTGTGTGTGTGTCTAATGTGTGTAGATATGTGTGTGTTTGTGCCTGTGTTTTATGGCTTGTTTTGCACTGGTTCTAATGGAGTAAATATTTCTTCCGCAGGCTTTTGTTTCTAATTCATCACATCAGCTGGCAAAACAAAAAACACAGACACGCACTCACTCTCACACACACACACACACTCACTCTCACACACACACACACACTCACTCTCACACACACACACACACACACACACACACACAGAGGCCATTCTCCCAGTAACCACTCTGTTGCTCTTCCCCTGAGGTTGTCTGCTAATTGTAAAATTGAAATTTCATTGAAATGAGTTTTAAAATTGATGCTCATTGAAATGAGTTTGAAGCCAAACTTTCCAATTGTGTATTTATGGACAATGAAATGGGAAAAATGTCTTTCATCAGTGAGAGAGAGAGCCAGAGACTGAGAGAGGTCTCTATATTACTCAATGTTTCTCTCTCTGAGGTTTGAGATGCACTATTGGATTTTGAGGATAAAACCCTGGCGATTAATTTTACTAATGAATCCTGGAGTTGGATTTCCCAGGGAGAGAGTTTCATTGATGTGAGAGAGAGAGAGGGAGCGGAAGAGAGAGAGAGAGAGGGGGCACAGTGCCAATACTTTATCCTTAATTACCTAAAACGGCCCAAATAAAAAGCATCAGATAAACTAGCTTTTATTCTGAGGAGTGTGCAGAATGGACCATGTCCGTGTCATGAGTGCTGATGCCATCTTATTGTCTGTGTTTGAGATGAGAAAGCTTTGGAGTGACTTTAAACCAACAAACACAACATCACACTCCACTGACTAACAGAGATGCCGACTGAGTATGCCCAGTTGAGCAGGCACCTGAGGTAGAGAGAGAGAGGAGAAAAAAGACAGCGTGTAGGGGAGAGAGAAGGAGACAGAGAGAGAGAGGACTTAAACGAAACCCTTGTGTCCTGCAGTCTATAGAGAGACAGAGGGGAAATGCGAGTTTCTAACAGTAACACAGAAACTCTGTCCTTATGACCCCCTGCTCCTCTAAAAACAGGCCATTACAGAGCCTTTGTGCTGCTTTACCAGGCCTGCAGCCACACTCCCTTAGAGAGAGAGAGAGAGAGTGTGAATGTACTCATGCACAGCTGGATAAACAGGCCTGTGAAAGCCATCTAGAGCATAACAGTTCAGAGGATGAGAGTTAAACGATGATGAGGAGACTAATGGTGTTTTGTGAGGGGACTGGTTGTAGTTTGAGGGGACTGGTTGTAGTTTGTGGGAACTGGGTGTAGTTTGTGGAAACTGGGTGTAGTTTGTGAGGGGACTG